>NW_028225179.1:49724966-49867407 GCF_052327205.1 Somniosus microcephalus
TCCCACTGTCGCTTCCTCTAAATCTCCGTCCAGGATTTTCACCAGTGCAAGATTCATCAGCTTGAGCTACTGTTTAATTTGTTCTCGGCATTAACTGTGCTGATCCTTTAACTTGTCCCACTACACGGCATCTCCAAAATTGTCGATTGCATCTCCAGGGCATTTTTCATATGTAAACCTGTAACATCTGCTACAGGAGAAAGGTTCAATTTCAGCGGTTCCAACAACAATGAGTCGATCGATATCAACCTCGACATCCTCACCTACATGCTACCGATGCAAATCTCTGCGCTCCTCTGCTTCAGTGATATCTTGTTTCGCAGCGATGGGCAGTTTACGCTCTCTGAGGCTGCAATCGCTGCTGTCTGCCGGCAGCGGGCGCTTGGAGAGAGCGGGGCCGGACATGTGGCCTGAAATTCGCTGCTGTCGCGGGCCTCACTCATTCCCGGAGCTGGGGAACAGCAAACAAACTCATGGGTTTGTTGCCGCGTCTGAAATGCGGCTCCGAACTGTTGCTATTAACAGAGGCAGCGCTGTCGGATGCTGTAATTAACCCTCACACTTTCGGTATCTCCCGACAATGGCCTGTGAAGAAAAGCCCGCGAAAGTGAGTTTAAAAACTCACTGAACCTCCTGTCTCACCGTTCTCGACACTGGCCTGTGAATAAATATCGCGAAAGTTAGTTTAAATACTCACTGAACCTTCGCTCTCAACGCTCCCGACAATCTCCCTATCGCCATATCCCTTGATGCCCTGACTAGGCAGAAATCTATCGACTTCTGCTTTGAATATACCCAATGACTGAGCCTCCACACCCCTCTGGGGTAAAGAATTCCAAAGATTTACCTTCCACTGTCTGAAGAAATGTCTTCTCATCTCAGTCCTGAATGGCCTACCCTTTATCCTGAGACTGTGGCCCCTGGTTCTAGACTCCCCAGCCTTGGGAAACATCCTCCCAGCATCCACCCTATCAAGCCCCGTAATAATTTTGTATGCTTCAATGAGATCCCCTCTCATTCTTCGGAATTCAAGAGAATACAGGCCTAGTTTACTCAATCTACTCTTATACGACAGTCCTGCCATCTCAGGAATTAATCTCATAAAACTTCGTTGCACTCCCTCTATGACAATTATATCCTTCCTTAGGAAAGGAGACCAAAATTGTACACAGTACTCCAGGTGTGGCCTCACCAAGGCCCTATATAATTGGAGTAAGACTTCTTTACTCCTTTACTCAAATCCTCTTGTAATGAAGACCAGCATACCATTTGCCTTGCTAGTGGTTTGCTGCACTTGCACATTCACATGCAGTGACCCATATACAAGGACACCCAAGTCCCTTTTAAGCATCTGCATTCCCCAATTTTTCACCATTTAGGAAATACTCTGCCTTTCTGTTTTTTCTACCAAAGTGGACATCATCACATTCATCCACATTATATTCCATCTGCCATGTTCTCGCCCGCTCCCTGAGCCTGTCGAGATCCCCTTGAAGCTTCTTCACATCCTTTTCACAACGGACACTGCCACCTAGCTTTGTATCATCAGCAAATTTTGAAATGATACATTTAGTCCCCTCATCCAAATCATTGATATAGATTGTGAATAGCTGGGGCCCGAGCAATGATCCTCGTGGTGCCCCACTAGTCACAGCCTGCCATCCAGAAAAAGACCCGTTTATTCCTACTCTTTGTTTTCTGTCTGTTAACCAGTCTAAAGCCCGTGTAGATTGGAGTTCGCTCTCAGCTTTTCCCATCGATGTGAAAATGAAACAGGAGGAGGCGAGGATTGCTTCGAACAGCAGAGCTGGGCACTGACTCTGTTTCTATTGCTGCAGGAGTTGTTCTGTTCCTCTAACGATTCCCCACACCATTAAAACGCCTGTTTTAACTCACAGTCATTAATTGGCGGTTTTATTATATTTTGGAGAGTTTCCATCAAATAGATTTCAATAAATCTGCAAGAAGACGAGGTTAGGACTGGAACTGATAAGATGTTGATCACAGAGTTAACATCAAAGACAGGCTCCGTGTCCAATGAGGCAGGAAACCACGAAAAAGGAGGATGGGAATGAAGCAAGGCGGGATGAATGTGAGAAAGGAGGAAGGAGCTCTCGATTCCATCTTCTTTCCATTAGAGCTGTGTGAAATATTACTTTGAGAAAGTGGGAGAATTTTAACAAACAGGGAGAGAAAATATTGTCTAAGTTGGGGAGCAACATTTTCAGGCCACGTATCTTCCAATTGGATTAACAGTCCTGAGACTTTAACGACTCACCAACCTCGATCTAACATTATCCAAAAGGAGGCATCCAAAAATCCCTTTTATTTCAGTATTTCTGTTTCCAAACCGTATAAACAATCTTTAATAAAGTTCCTTTACCACACGTCCTGCCCGTGCTCCCAGATTGAGAATGTGGAAAATGTGGAACAGGCTTCTGGAAGCAAACGGATTTACATATTGACCTCACAGCTTCGGCACTTCTGCGACTGAACTCCTGTTGTAAAGAATATAATTGCCGTTGTCTTACGATATACTGAACACAGGCTGATTTTCTGGCGGTTATTAGTTGAAGACTTGTGGAATGTCTCCAGGCCGAGGAAAGTGACTCTATTAAAATGTTAGAGCACGTCTGGGATTTGAATCCGCTACCTCTGGCATTTTAATTGATGTGAATTCCCAAAACGTGAACCACACTCCGAGAGCAAAGAGCTGTTAATCCTGCACTGCGTGCTTAATCTCGACCATGATAATTTCGCACATTAAAGCAGATATTTTAGATCAGAGACAGCGTTAAATCTCATATATTGCTCAAATGCATCAATGTGTGAATATGACATTAAATGTGTTTCAATACAGTGGGGGGATTTAAAGCAGATTCGGGGCCAGTGGATTCCAAGGTGATGTTAACTGTGTCTCTCTTGCCTCCCTCTCCCCTTCTTCTCACACGCTGCCGGTTTTTAAACCTTGTTTTAAATCTGCTGCTCTGCTGGGCCAGTGCATTCCACAGTCTCATAACCCTTTCTACAAAAACCCTTTCAGTGCTTGACTTCTCTCTTTATTAGTTGTGAATCACCTTGAGGTGGAATGGTGGCATTTGTGACGTCAGATTAAAAGGCAGCCTATCGGAAACACGTTGGGGTCACAGTTTCTTTTGCACAGAATTGAAACTGAATCTTTCAAGATGGAATATTGTATTTGCTGCATCACAATAAACAATATCTTGTTATAACTGTTGGCTTAATAGTTCCCCAGTGTCTGAGGAAGAATTGTCTGGTGCCCTCATTTATTTCATATAAGACACAAACATAGGATAATCATTCAGAATCACCTCACAGATTGACACTGAGATAAATTAACCGGGAGATACAGACAGCAATGGGACACATGGCGGAATGGACAAGAGAGCTGGAAAAATTAAAAACGGCCTGAGACTCCAGAAGACAGTGACTGGTAGCTGATAGACATCAGTAAGTAGAGGCGAGAAAGTGCGTGCGCATTTGGCCCCGTGGCTTAGCTGGTTAAAGCGTCTGTCTAGTAAACAGAAGATCCTGGGTTCGATTCCCAGCGCGGCCTTTCTTAATGAATCTCTAGGGGTGAGTTTCTTTTAATGTGAAAAGGCTCAAATTCTTTTAAATGTAACTGTGGCTGCACTAGTTCCCATTCTGCATGAAGGTCCAAGTCGTTGCGAGGCCTGGGTCGAATTTCACCGCTTCTGAATTTCTGGCGGTGCTGATTTTGGATTCTTCACCAAAAATCCATGTTCCCTATGCAGTGCAGTGCGTTACTTTGTTGCGGTCAAAGCAGCGTACCAGTTGTTGATGTGTGGCGCCATGCTCGTATAGTGATTAATGCTCTGCGTTTTGGCCGCATCAACTTCGGTTCGAATTCAAAACATAACGCAGATTTTTCTTCCTTCCACAATTAATAGCCCTCTTTTACATTCCCCCTTCAATTTCATTGTAATTTCCCTGCGGTATTACCTTAATCCAACATTCACTTTCAGCCACTTAAACATCTAAGCGTGCTCTGCTACCACCGCTCTTCCTGGGCCACATGTCCCATACGCCCCAATCTGAGTTGGTGCTTTGAAACCAGTCGATACATTTAGGCCTGCGGGACCTCTCAACAGGCAAGCTCTGCGAAAGCAGGGCCGACCTTTGGAACCAATGCAGCCCGATTGTACAAGAAAATTCCTAGGAAAATGAAGCTCTAAACTTTTCAAACAAATCGTTTAATTAACATAATATTTCAAGTTTTACAGAGAGAGACTTGTACAAGCTCAGTGGTGCAACTCAAAACTCAGAATGGTCAATTCTTCTGCTTCGGGAGAGGGAGAGATGAATTATCTGTTGGTTTCCTCCTTGTTGTTTTCCTGATCAGTCTTCCAGATCTCCACTCCATTTGTCTGTCTCCAGGCCTGTCTCCTGGAATGTGTTGTGCTTTTCACTTTAGAATGGCAGCTCTTGTACCATTGCTGCTGACAGAAACAAGCCTTCCAGTGACTTTCCATTCTCTCTCTCCCATGGTTACACAGACTGATGCTCCTTTCAGCACCGAGTGTATGTGAAGGTTCCTCAGTGACTATCGAGGCCTCCTTACCTGGAGCTTCCAGACAATCTGCAGAACACTTTTGGAATTCGGTCAGCAAACCTTCTTGAAGTAAGTGATCCAGGTCTCTCGGCTTTCCTTTTGTTTCGTTAAAACCGACATTGAAAATTCCAAAATCCTTCCAGAGGGAGCAGATTGAAGAAAACAAATTATTAGAAGTGATTAATTACAATAATGAGAGAACCCGCATGCGAGCAGAGCTCGAATGTGGTCGGGGAAAACCCAGTGAATTTCAAGTCCAACGCCTTAACCACTCGGCCATTGCAACCGCAAACAAGTCTGCTCCAATAATTAAATTCTCAAATCGCTGACCCTGTTCATTATTGGCGATGAAGGGTTCGTGATATTTAATTTGCTGCAAATTCCGCAAGTCCAGAAGAATCGCAGCGATCATTACAATAAAAGAAAACTTCCGATATTTAACGGTAATGTAAGATGTTGAGAACAGTATGGAATATTCTGCAGGGTAATGAAAATAAACAGCAGAAACATTGTGTTCTGCTCCCACATGACACAGATCAGCCACAGCCTCTGCTCCCTGCCCGCCGGCTGCAGAAACCTTGTCTCCAGATCACAAACTGATTCTAGGTCGGAGATAAATATTCAGGGTAGAGACTAAACACAGCGGGTGGGATCAAATAATAAAGCAGTTAATTTAGACCAGAGACAGCGGTAAATGTTCTACATTGCTCACATGCATCAATGTGTGAATCTGACATTAAATGGGTTTAAATACAGTGGGGGGATTTAAAGTAGATTCGGGGCCAATAGTTTCCAAGTTGATCTTTCCTGTGTCTCTCATGCCTCTCTCCCCCCTTCCTCCCACAGGCTGCCGGTTTTTAAACCTTGTTTTAAATCTGCTGCTTGCTGGGCCAGTGCATTCCACAGTCTCACAACCCTTTCGACAAATACCCTTTCAGTGCTTGACTTCTCTCTTTATTAGTTAGGAATCACCTTGAGGTGCAATGGTGGCGATTGTGACGTCAGATTAAAAGGCAGCCTATTGGATACACGTTGGGGTCACAGTTTCTTTTGCACAGAATTGAAACTGAATCTTTCAAGATGGAATATTGTATTTGCTGCATCACAATAAACAATATCTTGTTATAACTGTTGGCTTATTAGTTCCCCAGTGTCTGCGGAAGAATTGTCTGATAATCTCATTTATTTCCTATAAGACACAAACATAGGGTAATCATTCAGAATCACCTCACAGATTGACACTGAGATAAATTAAGCGGGAGATACAGACATCAATGGGACACATGGCGGAATAGACAAGAGAGCTGGAGAAATAAGAAACGGCCTGAGAGTCCAGAAGACAGTGACCGGAAGCTAATAGACATCAGTGAGTGGAGGCGCGAAATCGCGTCAGCATTCGGCCCCGTGGCTTCGCTGGTCAAAGCGTTTGTTTAATAAACAGGAGATCCTGGGTTCTGATTCCCAGCGGGGCCTTATATTAATGAATCTGCAGGGGTGAGTTTCTTCGCGTGTGAAAAGGCTAAATTTCTTTTAAATGTAACTGTGCCTGCACCAGTTCCCTTTCTGGATGAAAGCTCCAGTCGCTGCGAGGCATGGGTCGAATTTCACCACTTCTGAATTTCTGGCGGTGCTGATTTTGGACTCTTCACCCAAAATCCATCTTTCCTAAGCAGTGCCGTGCGTTACTTTGTTGTGTTCAGAGCAGTGTTGCAGTTGTTGATGGGTGGCGCCATGCTCGTATAGTGATTAATGCTCTGCGTTCTGGCCGCAGCAACTTCGGTTCGTTATCGAAACATAACGCAGATTTTTCTTCCTTCCACAATCAACAGCCCTCCTTTACTTTCCCCCTTCAATTTCATTGTAATTTTTCTGCGGTATTACCTTAATCCAGCATTCACTTTCAGCCACTTAAACCGCTAAGTGTGCTCTGCTACCACCGCTCTTCATGGGCCACATGTCCCATACGCCCCAATCTGAGTTGGTGCTTTGAAACCAGTCGATTCATTTAGACCTGCGGGACCTCTCGACGTGCAAGCTCTGCGAAAGCAGGGCCGGCCTTTGGAACCAATGCAGCCCGATTGTACAAGAAAATTCCTTGGCAAATGAAGCTTTAAACTTTTCAAACAAATCGTTTTATTAACATAATAATACAAATTTTACAGAGAGAGACTTATACAACCTCAGTGGTGCAACTCAAAACTCAGAATGGTCAATTCTTCTGCTTCGGGAGAGGGAGAGATGAATTGTGTGTTGGTGTCCTCCTTGTTGTTTGTCTGGTCCGTCTTCCAGATCTCCACTCCGTTTGTATGTCTCCTGGCCTGTCTCCTGGAATGTGTTCTGCTTTTCACTTTAGAATGGCATCTCTTGTACCATTGCTGCTGACAGAAACAAGTCTTGCAGTGACTTTCCATTCCCTCTCTCCCATGGTTACACAGACTGATGCTACCGGACAGCACCGAGTGTATGCGAAGGCTCCGCAAAGACTATCGAGGCCTCCTTATCTGGAGCATCCAGACAATCTGCAGAACACTTTTGGAATTCGGTCAGCAAACCTTCTTGAAGTAAGTGATCCAGGTCTCTCAGCAATCCTTTAGTTTCCTCAAAACAAGCATTGAAAATTCCAAAATCCTCCCAGAGGGAGCAGATTGAAGAAAATAAATTATTTGAAGTAATTAATTATCATAATGAGAAAACCCGTTGGGAGCTGGGCTCGAGCCTGCGCAGGGAACCGCCTTTGGAGTTCAAGTCCAACGCCTTAACCACTCGGCCATCAAAGCCGCAAAAGTATTTGCTCCAAGAAATTAAATTCTCAAATTGCTGAACCTGTTTATTATTGGCGCTGACGGTTTTGTGATATTTAATTTGCTGCAAATTCAGCAAAGTCCAGAAGAATCGCAGCGATCATTACAGTAAAAGAAAACTTCCGATATTTAACGGTATGTAAGATGTTGAGAACAGTATGGAATATTCTGCAGGGTAATGAAAATAAACAGCAGAAACATTGTGTTCTGCTCCCACATGACACAGATCAGCCACAGCTTCTGCTCCCTGCCCGCCGGCTGCAGAAACCTTGTCTCCAGATTACAAACTGATTCTAGGTCGGAGATAAATATTCAGGGTAGAGCCTAAACACAGCGGGTGGGATCAAATAATAAAGCAGTTATTTTAGACCAGAGACAGCGGTAAATGTCCTATATTGCTCAGATGCATCAGTGTGTGAATCTGACATTAAATGGGTTTAAATACAGTGGGGGGATTTAAAGTAGATTCGGGGCCAATAGTTTCCAAGTTGATCTTTCCTGTGTCTCTCATGCCTCTCTCCCCCCTTCCTCCCACAGGCTGCCGGTTTTGTAAACCTTGTTTTATATCTGCTGCTTGCTGGGCCAGTGCATTCCACAGTCTCACAACCCTTTCTACAAATACCGTTTCACTGCTTGACTTCTCTGTTTATTAGTTAGGAATCACCTTGAGGTGAAATGGTGGCGTTTGTGACGTCAGATTAAAAGGCAGCCAATTGGAAACACGTTGGGGTCACAGTTTCTTTTGCACAGAATTGAAACTGAATCTTTCAAGATGGAGTATTTTACTTGCTGCATCACAATAAATAATATATTTTTATAGCTGTTGGCTTATTAGTTCCCCAGTGTCTGAGGAAGGATTGTCTGACCCCCTCATTTATTTCATATAAGACACAAACATAGGGTAATCATTCAGAATCACCTCACAGATTGACACTGAGGTAAATTAAGTGGGAGATACAGACAGCAATGGGACACATGGCGGAATGGACAAGAGAGCTGGAGAAATAAGAAACGGCCTCAGAGTCCAGAAGACACTGACCAGCAGCTGATAAACATCAGCGACTGTAGCATTTGGACCCGTGGCTTCGCTGCTCAAAACGTTTTGTTAGTGAACTAGGAGATCATGGGTTCGATTCCCAACGCGGCTTTTTTTAATGAATCACCAGCGGTGAGTTTCTTCTCGTGTGAAAAGGCTAAAATTCTTTTAAATGTAACTGTGCCTGCACCAGTTCCCATTCTGGATGAAGGCTCCATTCGCTGCGAGGCATGGGTCGAATTTCACCGCCCCTGAATTTCTGGCGGTGCTGATTTTGGACTCTTCACCCAAAATCCATCTTTGCTAAGCAGTGCCGTGCGCTGCTTTGTCGTGGTCAAAGCAGAGCTCCAGTTGTTTATGTGTGGCGCCGTCTTCGTCTAGTGATTAATGCTCTGCGTTTTGGCCGCAGCAACTTCGGTTCGAAACATAACGCAGACGTTTCTTCCTTCCGCAATCAACAGCCCTCCTTTACTTTCCTCCTTCAATTTCATTGTAATTTTCCTGTGGTATTACCTTAATCCAACATTCACTTTCAGCCACTTAAACCGTTAATTGTGCTCTGCTACCACCGCTCTTCCTGGGCCACATGTCCCATACGCCCCAATCTGAGCTGGTGCTTTGAAACCAGTCGATACATTTAGACCTGCGGGACCTCTCGACAGGCAAGCTCTGCGAAAGCAGGGCCGGCCTTTGGAACCAATGCAGCCCGATTGTACAAGAAAATTCCTTGGCAAATGAAGCTTTAAACTTTTCCAACAAATCGTTTTATTAACATAATAATACAAGTTTTACAGAGAGAGACTTGTACAACCTCAGTGGTGCAGCTCAAATCTCAGAATGTTCAATTCTTCTGCTTCGGGAGAGGAAGAGATGAATTATGTGTTCGTGTCCTCCTTGGTGTTTTTCTGGTCAGCCTTCCAGATCTCCACTCCGTTTGTCTGTCTCCTGGACTGTCTCCTGGAATGTGTTCTGCTTTTACCTTTAGAATGGCTGCTCTTGTACCATTGCTGCTGACAGAAACAAGCCTTCCAGTGACTTTCCATTCTCTCTCTCCCATGGTTACACAGACTGCTGCTCCCGGTCAGCACCGAGTGTATGCGAAGGTACCTCAGAGACGATCGAGGCCTCCTTATCTGGAGCTTCCAGACAATCTGCAGAACACTTTTGGTATTCGGTCAGCAAACCTTCTTGAAGTAAGTGATCCAGGTCTCTCGGCAATCCTTTAGTTTCTTAAAACCGGCATTGAAAATTCCAAAATCCTCCCAGAGGGAGCAGATTGAAGAAAATAAATTATTTGAAGTAATTAATTACAATAATGTGAGAACCCGCTGCGAGCCAAGCTCGAAACCTGCGCGGGGAAACGACGACTGGAATTACAAGTCTAACGCCTTAACCACTCGGCAATCGCAGCCACTGAAATATCTGCTCGAACAAATTACATTCTCTAATCGCTGACCCTGTTTATTGTTGGCGATGACGGTTTCGAGATATTAAATTTGCTGCAAATTCAGCAAAGTCCAGAAGAATCGCAGCGATCATTACAATAAAAGAATACTTCCGATATTTAACGGTATGTAAGATGTTGAGAACAGTATGGAATATTCTGCAGGGTAATGAAAATAAACAGCAGGAACATTGTGTTCCGCTCCCACATGAAACAGATCAGCCACAGCCTCTGCTCCCTGCCCGCCGGCTGCAGAAACCTTGTCTCCAGCTTATAAACTGATTCTAGGTCGGAGATAAATATTCAGGGTAGAGCCTAAACACAGCGGGTGGGATCAAATAATAAAGCAGTTATTTTAGACCAGAGACAGCGGTAAATGTCCTATATTGCTCACATGCATCAATGTGTGAATCTGACATTAAATGGGTTTAAATACAGTGAGGAGATTTAAAGTAGATTCGGGGCCAATAGTTTCCAAGTTGATCTTTCCTGTGTCTCTCTTGCCTCTCTCCCCCCTTCCTCCCACAGGCTGCCGGGTTTTTAACCTTGTTTTAAATCTGCTGCTTGCTGGGCCAGTGCATTTCACAGTCTCACAACACTTTCTACAAATATCAGTTCGCTGCTTGACTTCTCTGTGTATTAGTTATGATTCACATTGAGGTGAAATGGTGTCGTCTGTGACGTCAAATTAAAAAGCGGCCTATTGGAAACACAGTGGGATCACAGTTTTTTTGCAAAGAATTGAACCTATTTAATGCAAAATGGAACATTGTAATAATATTATTAATAATAATAATAATAATCAACTTTATTGTCATTGTTAGTGCACAAGTGCAGTACAACGAAATGTAGGCTTGCGGCTCCGGAGAGTGTACATTTAGATTAAGACATTTAAACATTCAACATTCATTTGACTTGTAATACATTAACATAAACATAATAAAGTGCATTGGCAGATCTGCAGGCTTTAGAGTTTATTTGTGGAGTTCAGTAGGATGACAGCCCTGGGAAAGAAGCTGTTCCTAAATCTGGTCGTTCGGGTGCGAATGCATCTGAAACGTCTCCCAGATGGCAGGAGGGTCAACAGACTGTGGCTGGGGTGGGTAGGGGCTGTGATGATGGTCCGTGACCTCCGTAAACAGCGTTTCTAGTATATGTGCTCTATGGTCGGTAGCCGGGAGCAGGTAATGCTTTGGGCAGTTTTGACTACCCGGTGCAGGGCTTTCCAGTCATAGTAGCTACAGCTGCCATACCATACTGTGATACAGTTCGTCAGGATGCTCTCTGTTGTGCAGTGGTAAATGTTAGAGAGGATCAGGGGTGACATGTTACATCCCTTCAGCCTCCTTAGGAAATATAGGCGTTGCTGGGCCTTCTTTACCAGAGAGGAGGAATTGAGGGACCAGGAGAGGTCTTCCGTGATGTGGACTCCAAGGAACTTAAAGCTGTCCACCCTTTCCACCACAGCCCCATGGATGTGGATGGGGGTGTGACTTCCGCCTTTAGACTTCCTGAAGTCCAAAAAGATTTCTTTGGTTTTCTTGATGTTGAGGGCCAGGTTGTTATCGGCGCACCACTGCTGGACCTCCTCCCTGTAGGCTGACTCATCGTTGTTGGTGATCTGGCCTACCACCGTGGTGCATCACAATAAACAATACCTTTTTCAAAATGTTGGCTCATTAGTTCCCCAGTTTCAGAGGAAGAATTGTCTGACCCCTCATTTATTTCATGTAAGACACAAATACAGCTATTCATTTAGAATCAATCCACAGATTGAAACTGAGATAAACACAGTGAGATACAGACAACATCGGAATACCTGGCAGAATAGACAGGAGAGATTAATCAATATTAAACTGCCTCAGGCTCCAAGAGGCAGTGACAGGTTGCGAGTAGATATCAGTGAGAGGAGGTAGAATAGCTGAGGCATGATTTGGTTCCGTGGCTTAGCTGAGAACAGCGCTTGTCTAGTTAAACGGGCAGGTCCTGGGTTCGACTCTCAATGAGGCTTTTTTGTCCTAATGAATCTCCAGGGGTGCGTTTCTTCTCTTGTGAAAGGGCTACAATCCTTTTAAATGTAACTGCGGCTGCACTAGTTCCCATTCTGGATTACGGCTCCAGTCGCTGTGGGACGTGGGTCGAATTCCACCGCTGTCAAAATTTCTGTCAGTACCGATTTTGGCATCTTCACCAAAAATCTATCTTTTCTAAGCAGCGCCATTCGTGAATTGGCTGTGGTTAGGGCAGCGCTGTAGCAATTATGTGTGACGCCAGGATCGTCTAATGGTCTAGTACTCCGCAATGTGGCCATATCAACCTCAGTTCACATCCAAATCATGGTATAGCTCGCTTTATATCTACTGTTCTCTGTCGCGCCTGCTGATAGAACACAGCGAAAAATCAATCTTCACTACATCAAACTGCATTTTTTTTATTGATGGTGAGAACCTATTTACTCCTTCAAACCCCGCGCTCTCACATGCCTGAGCTTGATGCTTCATAATTCAAACCGGGCTCTTCTCCCAGCTTTTTCTTCCATCCACTATCTATAGCCCTCCTTTAGTTTCCTCCTTCTGTTTGTTTGTCACTTTCCTGCGGCATTACCTTAATCTAACATTCACTTTCACCTATTTACGCCATTAAGTTTGCTCTGCTACCACCGCTGTCCCTGGCGGCACATGTCCCATTCGCAGCAACCTGAATTGATGCTTTGAAACCAGTCGATACATTTAGACCTGCGGGACCGCTCGACTGACAAGTATTTAGAAAGGAGGGCTGGCCTTTGGAAGCAAAATAACCTGATTGCACGAGAAATTTTCTTGGCCTAATGGATAAGGCGTCTGACGTTGTTGCTAATTGTAATCATAGAGTCATAGAGTCATAGAGTAATACAGCACGGATAGAGGCCCTTCGGCCCATCGTGTCCGCGCCGGCCATCAAGCCCTGTCTAATCTAATCCCATATTCCAGCATTTGGCCCGTAGCCTTGTATGCTATGGCATTTCAAGTGCACATCCAAATGCTTCTTAAATGTTGTGAGGGTTTCTGCCTCCACAACCCTTTCAGGCAGTGAGTTCCAGACTCCAACCACCCTCTGGGTGAAAAAGTTCTTTCTCAAATCCCCTCTAAACCTCCCGCCCTTTACCTTGAATCTATGCCCCCTAGTTATTGACCCCTCTACTAAGGGAAAAAGCTCCTCAGCATCCATCCTATCTATGCCCCTCATAATTTTGTACACCTCAATCATGTCCCCCCTCAGCCTCGTCAGCTCCAAGGAAAACAAACCCAACCTGCCCAGTCTCTCTTCATAGCTGAAGCGCTCCAGCCCTGGTAACATCCTGGTGAACCTCCTCTGCACCCTCTCTAACGCGATCACATCCTTCCTGTAGTGTGGCGACCAGAACTGCACACAGTATTCCAGCTGTGGCCTAACCAGTGTTTTATACAGCTCCATCATAACCTCCTTGCTCTTATATTCAATGCCTCGGCTAATGAAGGCAAGTATCCCATATGCCTTTTTTACCACCTTATCCACCTGTTCCGCCGCCTTCAGGGATCTGTGTACTTGCACACCCAGATCCCTCTGACCCTCCGTCTTGCCTAGGGTCTTTCCATTCATTGTGTATTCCTTTGCCTTGTTAGTCCCCCCAAAGTGCATCACCTCGCACTTTTCCGGGTTAAATTCCATTTGCCACTGTTCCGCCCATCTGACCAACCCATCTATATCGTCCTGCAGACTGAGGCTACCCTCCTCGCTATTTACCACCCTACCAATTTTTGTATCATCCGCGAACTTACTGATCATACCCTTTACATTCATATCCAA
Source organism: Somniosus microcephalus (assembly GCF_052327205.1). NCBI lineage: Eukaryota > Metazoa > Chordata > Chondrichthyes > Squaliformes > Somniosidae > Somniosus > Somniosus microcephalus. The sequence goes on from NW_028225179.1 coordinate 49,738,667, forward strand.
GTCATTAATGTAGACCACAAACAGCAAGGGACCCAGCACCGATCCCTGTGGTACCCCACTGGCCACAGGCTTTCAGTCACAAAAACAACCTTCGACCATCACCCTCTGCCTTCTGCCACTAAGCCAGTTTTGTATCCAATGTGCCAAGGCACCCTGGATTCCATGGGCTCTTACCTTCAGGATTGCTGTCAGTCACGGATCATTCTATATCTGTCTAAAACGGGTTTGCTCACAATCTTGCTTTGGTGTTTCACAGTTGCGAGAAATCCCGGGTTCAAATCCCGGCCGAGCCCCGCTGAATTTTAGACAAAACTCAGCTTCTTACAGCCGATCGACATTGCAGAAAACATAAATACTTTCCATTACTAACATGAGATTTCGTGTCATTTTGCCCATATATTTCGAAATCATAGAGCTTCACTGAAGCAACTGAAAACAAACCAACTGAGAAAAGTTAAAGTCTCCCAGGTGTATTCTGCTCGGTGTCTCATTGGACGCCTTGCACCCGTGTTCGATTCCGGCCAATGCAGGAACTTTACATTTTGCTTTCTGCACCCATGAGCTCGCCTGAATTGGGATACACTTACATTCAGCGTCAATCTTCTTGAAACTCCATCTTCCCTGAATATTAGTCAGTCTTGCTTTCTCTAGCGCTGAAAGAGTGTGAGAAGCTGGCTTGTGAATTAGTCCGATGGGTGCCGAATTCAAACCGTACAGGGTTCTGTACTGACCGGGAATCAAACCGGTGTGACCAGCCTGCCTGGTCTGATTAAAAGGGGTGCGCACCTCATCTTTCGATCAGGCACATTACTGCCTTCCTGAATTAATGGAATGCCCTTTGCTTACAGAAGCTGATTCTAAATTTTCAGCATTGTCGATCTGGGTGCACGGGCAGGACAAGCTATAAAGGGGACTTTCTTGCGGAATATTTCTGTTTGGATACAAAAAGCAGGAAATGGAATGGCTGAGTTGTCGTAGACGGGAGACGAGAGGTTAAGACGATGGAATGTTAATCCATTGAGCTTATTTACTGTGTTGAATGTTTGATGCTGATAAACCTTCCCAGCATTTGACTGAATCTTACATAAAATTAGCTTTAAATTCTAATCTCGTCCAAACCACTGGTCTTGGCCGCTTCATTGTTCATATCTTGTTTAAATTAACAAGGGCCATTGGAATTCTTCACCTTCTCGAATGAAGATGAAACAGAGATCAGGAATCAGAGAGAGAACTTTCTTCCTTCTCCCTTCAGTTCGTTCGGATGGAGTGAAATGACGGAGGTAAAAAAAGATGACTCCCAAACAGAAACAATGTGCACGAAAGTCCTCTTCACCACAAGTCCTGCCCGTTACACCCGGATCCACAGCATTGAAAATGTACAGTCAGCTTCTGTGAACAAAAGGAATTTAGATATTTCCGTTACATGAGGTCAGTGATTGTTAGAAATGGTCAGGTGTAAAACAGGGCCAATCCACGTTGGAACCCAGTGTGCAAACCGACCGCGGCAGACTGGAAATTACAATTGTCTGATAACATTATAATACACCTCAAAGTTAAACACCTTACCCATTATGTGATGCGGTTATTATTATCTGATTTCTAATTGTTCTGGAAATGCCACTGAATTAACTGACTGGCAGAATCGCTTTAACTCCACGTGATCGTCTCGGCTCATCCTTGGGCCGAGTGGTGAGTGGTGCAAACAAATTCTGCAACTGAATCATTAATATTCTTCAAGGAAGGGAAACTGCCCCCTACACTTCCTGTCACACAAGTGGCCCCAGTCCCATTCAACTTTCATGATGCTTAATCCCCTCTGAGCTGGACTGACGAACAATTTTCAAGAAGGAGGCTCATTGTTTGCTCAGCAGAAAAGTCAATCTGCTGGACGTCCAGCTCTGACAGACTGCATGTTCTTTCAGACAGCTTTCCAACTGGACACAGTCATCCAACTGCCGTGCGGGCATTGCTGACTAGTTCAAGTCAACAATATTAGACTCTCTTTACAAAACTAGTTTTGAATCTATGACTTGTATTATCAAATAAGATATTGCAAAATTAATAGCTCAACATTGTCGTCTCTCTCCGCATCCTCATATAATACACTCTAGAATAGTCAACTGTGTTGAAAATGTTGCGTTATTTTACTGTGAAAGCGAAGTATCATTTGAGTGAAGACATTGGCCACAAAGTTTCACCATTTCTTGTCCTCTATACGTGGCTGGGGAGATGGTGCAGGAGGGAGGGCTTTAGATTCCTGAGGCATTGGGACCAATTATGGGGAAGGTGGGACCTGTACAAGCTGAGCGGGTTACACCTCAAGAGAGCCAGAACCAATATTCTCGTGGGGACATTTGCTAGTGCTGTTGGGGAGTGTTTAATCTAGTTTGGCAGGGGGATGTGCACCAGAATATAGGAGCAGTAAAGAGGAATACGGTGCATAAAAGAGTGAGTGTGTTGGATAGTACTAGAGAAGAAAGTAGTACTCGAGGCGGAAGTAGTACAATATTAGATAGGAGCAGACTAAGAAAGTCAACGAAAAATTAAAAAATGGGTTTAGACTGCATATACGTAAAAGCACAAAGTGTGGTGAATAAGGTTGGTGAGCTACAAGCACAATTAGCCGTGTGGCAATAAGCTGTGGCAATAACTGAAACGCGGCTTAAAAACAGTAAGGACTTGGCATTTAATATTCAAGGGTACAATGTGCTCAGAAACTATATGGAAGGAATAATTGTAGTTGGAGTGGCAGTGCTGATTAAGGAAGATACTGTAGTGTTGGACAGGGAAAATGTTCTTGAGGGGACAAGGACAGAATCCATTTGGTTAGAGTTGAGGAGCAAAAAGGGTGTGATCACCGTGTTGGGGGTACTCTACAGGCCCCCAAATAGTGAGAGGGTGGTAGAGGAGCAAATCTACAGGGAAATCGCAGAGATATGCAGGAGCAATAGAATGGTGATGCTGGGGGACATTAATTACCCAAATATCGATTGGGATAATGCTAGAGTTAAGGGAAAGGAGGCGGAGGAAGTTCTGAAATGTGTCCAGGAGAATATCCTTGACCAGTATGTTCTTGGCCCAAGTAGGAAGGAGGCTTTGTTGGATCTGATGCTGGAGAATGAGGTGCGCCATGTCGACCAAGTGTCTGTGGGAGAACACTTGTGTACTAGTGATCATTGTATCATAAGATTTAGATTAGCAATGGAGAGGAGCAAGGAACAATCTAGAGTGGAACTTCTAAACTGGAATAGGGCTAACTTCAATGGGAAGCGAAAGGATTCAGCCAGATTAAAATGGAATCAAAGGATGACTGGAAAAACTGTAACAGAACAATGGGTGATCTTTAATGAGGAGATGTTCCAAGTACAGGCTACTACATTTCAACAAGAGGGAAGGGTAAGGGAACTAAAGCAAGGGTTCCTTGGATGACGAGGGAGATAGGGAAGATGATGAAACCAAACAAGAGGGTGTATGATGAATGTCAGGTGCATTCTTCAACGGTGAATCATGGATTTATGGAAGGCGATTGACAAAGTACCACATAGAAGGCTAGTTGATAAAATTGAGGCTCATGAAGTAGGTAGGTCAGTGGGAGCTTGGATAAGAAATTGGCTTTACGACAGAAAAGATCTGCAGTTCTCTTCCATTTTTCTTTTTTTCCTCCATATACCTTGATTCCCTTACCAAACAACACCGTGTAGAGCTCAGTTTGGAAGCTACAATTGACCTCCAGCATCCAAAGCCTTTACAGATAGAGAGTTCTGGATTTCTACAAACCTTTGGGAGAAAAGTTGCTTTCGAATTTAATTTCTCAATGGCCAGGCTCTAATTTTGAGGTTATGACCCTTGTCTTTGATTCCCCAAAAAGAGGAACTAGTTGATCTCTATCTACCCTAATAATCCATTAAACATGTTAAACCGACCACCCCTCAATCTTTTAAACTCAAGTGAACAGAAGGCAACTTTATACAATCAATCCTCATAATTTAACGCTGTAAGTCTCGGTGTTAATGTGGTAAATCTGCATTGCACAACTCCAAGGCCAATATGCCCTTCCTGCATGCCGTGCCCAGAACAGAACACAATACTCCAGATGTGGTCCAACTATAACATTGTAAACTGGAGAATATCATCGTCCTCTTTAGTATTTCAGCCCTCTTGAGGTAAAGGCCAACCTGCTTTGGAAAGGGTGCAGAGGAGAACCACTAGACTAATTCCCAGTATAAAGCAGCTTTGTTGTAAAGATCGGCTGAACGAGTTGCGTGTCGGCACTTTACAGAAGCCTAGATTAAGGGTTGATATGATCGATGTTTATAAGATGATGAGGAGTAGATTTTCTCCCAGTTCACAAATGGTTCCAATTAAATATTTGAGGGAGGAGCAGGGGTAACTCTTTTAAGTTGTATAAGGCCAGATCTTGATCAGATGTCTGGAGGTGGTTCTTTTCCCAGCGAATAGTGGAACTCTGGAACAATCTGCCGGCTCGGGCAGTGGACACCGATTCACTGAATTTCTTCAAGCGAGAGCTGGACCTGTTTCTGGCTGGGGCAGATTCACCTCGAACAACAGCTCGGTCCTGCGAGGAATACAGGGCCAGGGTGATGACATGGACTAATTCCACTCACCTCGATGGGTCAGAGAGGAATTTCCCCGAATAGAAACCGAGATGGAATGGACACACGCTGCCTGAAAGGCCGGCTGATGGGGTGTTGGTGGCAGATAAATTCTACACTGGCTGAACGACTACGTTGCCAGCGGCTCGTTTGATTTGGTGGTGTGATTCTCGCTAAAGGGTTTCACTGATTGATATGTGAGAGGTCTCATGTACAAATCCCGGACAAGCACAATATGTTCCCATTTGTGGTGAAAAACCATCAGTTTATGGAGCAGCGCAATCCATCTCGCCTCGAGCTTGCTGCAACATTTACATATTGATAATGACGCACGCCTTTAATGCATCATTATTATGATTCGCATTCCCAGTAATGACAGGCTGCATAATGATAATTGATCATAAGCTGCCATTCAGCGATTCTCTTTAGACTCAAAATGAAAAAGTCCTCGTTGGCTCTGGGTTTCAATAGCCTGCCACGTGCCTAAATAACCGATTCGCCCAGTTATTCAAACAGAAATTGTTGCCCTGCCAATCCAGGTCATTAAGCACAGGAGTGATTGCTGGACGGGACTCGGTGCGAGAAAGGGCACGGGCAGGCAGGATTACCTCAGTTTTCCAAAGGATAGAATGTAGGAGGCCGGCCAGGTGTGCATTGGAACAGTCAAGTCTGTTGTCTTCTGTTCTCGGCACCGCACGCAGGAAGGATATGTTGTCCTTGGAGTGGTGCAGCGCAGATTTACCAGATTAATACTAAGCCTTGCAGGGTTAAACTATGAGGATTAATTGTATAAACTTGGCTTCTGTTCTCTTGAATTTAGTAGATTGATGGGTGAGCTGTTCATAGTGTTTAAAGTGTTAAAAGGTTTAATAATGTAGTTAGAGTTAAACTAGTTCCTCTGACTGGGGAATCAAGAACAAGGGTGAAAACTTTAAAACTACAGCCAGTCCATTCAAAAGTCAAATCCGAAAGCATCTTTTCACATAAAGGTTTGTAGGAATCTGAAACTCTCTTCCCGATAAGTCCATGGGGGTCAATTGTTGCTTCCAAGACTGAGATCGACACGTTGTTGTTAGGTAAGGGGATCAAGTTATATGGAGCAACGGCAGAAAAATGTAGTTGAGGTGAAGACCAGCCTTGGTCTAATATAATGTCGGAGCAGGTAGAAGGTTGAAAAGACTACTCGTGCTCTAAGTTTGTGAATTATGTTCTCTTCCTTCTCAGATAACTTTAACCTACATTAGCTGTCAGCAGACTGGATCAAGAAATCGTCTTTTCACTCCTTCTATTCTGTAAGGTCGCAGCGCCACCCCTCATTCTCCTCTTCCAGTTCTGGCACAGCTAGAAGCAGAAGAGGTCGAAGTTGCACTTGGTTCAACCATACATAGCAGTACTGCGCAGCAGCCAGCAGGGGGAGCAGGTGCTGCAATACTGAACAGCGGCCAGTGGAGGGAGCAGCAGTACCAGGTGGTGCAATGCTGCACAGCGGCCAGAGGAGGGAGCAGCTGTACCAGGTGGTGTAATACTTCACAGCGGCCAGAGGAGGGAGCAGCAGTACCAAGTGGTGCAATACTGCACAGCGGCCAGAGGAGGGAGCAGCGGTACCAGACACACCTCGATCCTGTCGAACAAACATACATGGGGGGAGGGATTTTACCCCTACCCGCTGGATCGAAATTTTCAGCCTAGAACGGAGGCATGTGCGACTTGGTAATGCAGAGATCTACAAGAAAGTAACTCGTGTGGAATATCAGATTACATTGTGGGAGAAATAACAAGAAGAAACAGCCTCAAAAGTAAAAGTGAACTCATTAGGACTGATATCAGGAGAATGATCAACACTTAGAATGGACTCCAGGCAGAGTAGTGGTGGTGAAAACTCCGGAATGATTTGGGAAAAAACTGGATTAAACAATGAGGTGAAGACTACGGATGCTCTGGAGGGCTGTATTAGAATGGGCTGAATGGCCTTCCTCATTGGTAAGGATCTTGTGATCATTGCGGGTAGGTGTGAAAACGGTATCCTTCCCAGTCTCAATCATTATTTATCTTAATGACTGTCTGTATACTGAATAAAACTGGGACATCAATCATTCTGGCCAATTTTTATACCTCAGTCAACATAACAAAAAATACCAGATGATCTGGCTATTATCACATTGCTGTTTGTGGGAGCTTGTTGCGCGCAAATTGGCTGCCGCGTTTCCTACATTACAACAGGGATGTAAACAGTACATCATTGGCTGTAAAGTTCTTTGGGACGTTCGGTGGTGGTAAAAGGCGCCCAATAAATGCAAGTCATTCGTTCATTTATCTACTTCAGTGAGATGAAAATCCAGAACTGGCTGTATATTGCATTCAACTTCCCGAAAAAACTCGCTGATAGAAAGTGTAGGCTGCAGAGATGGCCTCTGATCCGGAATATTTGCACTGACCCTCTTCCCAAAACGCTTGCGATTCACGTGGATTGATTTGGAAACTTCTCTTTTATCTTTCCAAATGTTACAAAGGGAATTCAAGGTCAAAAGTCGCGAGCAAAATCAAGGCTCGTCTGGGATTTGAACGCGGGTCCTCTCGCATATTCGATACTCAGTCACAGCTAAAGCAAGAATCATACCCCGAGACCAACGTGCCGCTTATAAGCGTTTACATACTTATAGCGTTTCCATAATCAAGCCATGTGTTGGCCGTTATTGATAAGCAAAGCACTTCAGACCGAGATAGCTCTGACATTGCCTTCTCTACCTGTCTTCTGAAACGCCGCACTGCTCCACTCAGACAGTTAATGAGCTGCGAGGACGGTAATGTATCGAGGCAGCAGGTGCCCATCCCGAGAGCAGCAGCAGGTTTCTGCATTAGTTTGGCGCGAGGCCTCAGATTTGGACAATGTTTCAGCAAAGGCAGTGAGAAGACATGGAGGCAGAAAGTGACGCAACAACTGCCCCGGAAGTGACCATTCGGTTCTGTGACTGTGGCAAATTTTGTTTGGGCAGGGGTTTCAGTTCATAGCCCCACCCATCTCCTCCCCCACCGATCGTGATTTCTGCCACATTTCTACTTTCAGGACCGGGCCCGGGCAGATCCGCCCCTGATTATCAATTCACCCATCTGTAAATTAAAACCTAAAAAAACTGTTTTATAAAGCACAGGTGCGGACGGAGACGCTGTGACCTTCTGAACAAATCTCAGCCCCATCAGACAGATTCCTTTGTCTATAAAGATCAAAGCAGTTCCTATGTAGTCCCAGACAGCTTCGATTCAGACCAATAAGCTTACTCCGACCTAGACAGTACCTACCCTGACATAGGGAGCACCATCACAGGCGCAGACTTTCCTAGACGGGTCCAGGCAGCTCCTACCCTGAAACAGGGAGCACCACCACAGGCACAAACTTTCCTAGACGGATCCAGGAAGCTCCTACACTGACACAGGGAGCACCACTAAGGCACAGACTTTCCTAGACGGAACCAGGCAGCTCCTACCCTGACACAGGGAGCACGATCACAAGCACAGGCTTTCCTACACAGACTCATTCAGCTTCTATCTGGACACAGGGCGCACCATCACTGGTATAGACTTTCCTACACAGACCCAGACAGCTCCTAACCTGACACAGGGAGCACCATCACAAGCACAGATATTCATACACAGTCCCAGGGAGCTCCTGCCTTGACAAAGGGAGCACCATCACAGGCACAGGCTTTCCTACACAGACCCACGGAGCTCCTACCCTGACACAGGGAGCACCACTGCAGACACAGACTGTCCTACACAGACCCAGTCAGCACCTACCCTGATCCAGGAAGCACCATCACAGGCACCGACTTAACTCCACTGACCCAGGGAGTTCCTACACTGACACAGGGAGCACTGACACAGGCACAGACTTCCCCACACAGACCCAGATTGCTCCTACCCTGATCCGGGGAGCATCTGTACAGACCAAATAACTCCTGCACTGACCCATTCGCTCCTACATAGAAAAAACAATTCCTACAATGACACAGGCAGCACCTATACATGAGCCCCTACAATGACATGGACACTTCCTGCACGGGCACGGTCAGTTCCAAGAAAGGCACAGAATGATTCGACATGGACCCAGACATTCATATGCAGACCCAGACTGCTCCTACACAGACCCAGACATTCCTACGCAGACCCAGCCAGCTCCTACACTGACACAGGCATTCCTACACAGACCCAGACAGCTCCTACACAGACCCAGACATTCATACACAAATCCAGACAGCTCCTGCACAGACCCAGACATTCCTACACAGACCCAGACATTCATACACAAATCCAGACAGCTCCTGCACAGACCCAGACATTTCTACACAGACCCAGACATCTTCTTAATAGAAACCAAAGCAAAATGCTTCTGTTGCTGGAAATCTGAAATATAAGCAGGAAATGATGGATATACTGAGCAGGTCTGTCAGCATCTGTAGAGAGAGAAACAGTTAATGTTGCTGGTTGATTGCCTTTCGTCAGCTTCTTCATATACCCTGGTTACACCTACAAAAACCTAGAAAGAACCTACACTGACTCAGATTTAACATACAGAGCCAGACAATTCCTACCCTGACACAGACAGCTCGTACACAGATTCAGATATAATATACAGACTCAGACAACTCCTATTCTGACACAGACAGCCCTTACATAGACCCATATATAATATACAGACCAGACAGCTCGTACCCTGACACAGACAGCTCTTACACTGACCCAGATATAACATACAGACCTAGACAGCTCCGACCCTGACACAGACCGCTCTTACACTGACCCAGATATAACATACAGACCTAGACAGCTCCAACCCTGACACAGACCGCTCTTACACAGACCCAGATGTAACATACAGACCCAGACAGCTCCTACCCTGACACAGACAGCTCTTACACAGACACATATATAACATACAGAACCAGACAGCTCCTACGCTGACACAGGCAGCACTTACACTGACCCAGGTATAACATACAGACCCAGACAGCTCCTACCCTGACACAGACCGCTCTTACACATACCCAGATATAACATACAGACCCAGACAGCTCCTACCCTGACACAGACAACTTTTACACTGAGCCAGATATAACATACAGACCCAGACAGCTCCTAACCTGACACAGAGAGCTCTTACACACACACTCAGATATAACATACAGACCATACAGCTCCTAACCTGACACAGACAGCTCTTACACAGACCCAGATACAATATCCAGACCCAGACTGCTCCTACCCTGACACAGAAAGCTCTTACACACACACTCAGATATTACATACAGAGCCAGATAGCTCCTACGCTGACACAGACAGCACTTTCACATTCCCAGATATAACATACAGAGCCTGACAGCTCCAACCCTGAAACAGACAGCTCGTAAACTGTCCCAGATATAACATACAGGCTCAGACAGCTTATATGCTGACACATACAGCTCTTACACAGGCCCAGTAATTTCCTACACAGACCCAGGAAGCTTCTACAAAGACCTGAACAACTCCTGCACAGACCATGACCTACTACTCGGAGAGTTGCTACAAGGACCCAGATATGCCCAACAAAGGCCCTGACAGCAGGTGAGGTCAGAGAATTCGGCCAGAGATGAAGCCTGGACCTTTCCTGTTCTATAGGCTCAGCAACTCACCAAATAAGATCAGCGAACACACCACAAGCCGCGGAATGATCCTGGGCCCTTCCTGCTCTGTATGGGGCTCAGTACCACACCGGGTGATATCTGCTAACTAAGCACAAACCGGGGATGAATACAGAGAGTTTACTGATTTGTATGGCTCAGTAGCACACAGCATGCGATGATCTAACACACCACAGGCCGGTGATGAAGCCTGGGCCCTCCTGCTTTGTGCGGCTCAAGATCATGCCAGGTGAGATCAGCTGATGAAGCACAGGCCAGTGTAGGAACCTTGGCCCTTCCTACTTTCAGTGGAGCCCGGCAGCACACTGGGTGAGATAATCGATCTCAGTGCAGGCAGAAATGAAGCCTGGGACTTTCCATCGCGCCTCTGCTCCCTCTTTGTTAGAGCTCTCCATTAGTTCCAATACCCGGATATTTTTCTATAGCCATGTAAAGATTTCCCTTCCGGTATTAATCCAATTCCCTGTTGAATGTTATTATTGAATCTGCTTCCACCATCCTTTCAGGCAGTGCATTCCAGATCGCAACAACTCGCCGTATGAAACAATGGTCCCTTATGTCACCTCTGGTTCATTTACCAATGGGATTCAATTCGTGGTTTCTGGTTACTGGCCCTTCTGCCACTGGAAACAGTTTCTCCTTATTTACGATGTCAAAACCGTTCATGATTTTGAACACCTCTGTCAAATCTCCTTTAGCCGCCTCTGCTCCAAACAACCCCAGCTTCTCCAGTCTCTCCACATAACTGAAGCCCCTCATCCCTGGAATCATTCCAGTAAATCTCTTCTGTTCATTTCTTCTCTCTCATCAATAATTAAAATGAAATGGCTATGAAGAAAAGCACGAACATAATATAAAGGAAAGCGAAATACATACTGAGGAAAATGGATGTGAATGTTTGGAAGGTGAAAAAAGCAGAAAATCTGAGTTTTATTATCGATCAGTGAGAGGAATCCATCGCTCTGCAATAACAGACAGAGAGAATACGCTTATGTGGGCCCGGCTAGCTCAGTCAGTAGAGTATGAGACTCTTAATCTCAGGCTCGTGGGTGCGAAACCTCCGTTTGGCCAGTTGTATTATTTAATTTTTAGGCAGATTTCACAGTCGATCCCCAGCTCTGAATTCCTGCAGTGAGTTCAGGGAGTATTTGACATAAATGAAATTCAAAAGCGGTATCAGAAAATCTCTCCCTAATTCGGGACTCTTATCTCTCCAGCATCTCGCTGTTGAATATTGAACTTCATAGAATTTCCCCTGCAGCTCGGGGTTAGTGTGCTCTTTAACTGTTACAAAAATCCTTCAGTGCATTTCACTCCGTGTCCAACCCTGTGACGTTTCCCCTGGTGTGTCAGCTTCCTGTGTTTATAAACACTTCAGCAGAGCATTAACATAACCTGAACTCCGTTATCTGGTCGGGTCCCATTCCCCCGGAGTGAGCAACGAGCGGAGTCCACCCGGGGATAGATTTTCTTCCAAAAGTGTTACACCAAGCTTCATTAGTGTGGGGCCAGAATAGTGCAGTTGGGAGAGCGTTCGACTGAAGATCCTAAGGTCCCTGGTTTCGACCGCTTTCAGATCTTTTGTGTCTCATCCTTTGGTCCGATTCTCTAACTGAACGATTTACACTGAAGTTATTTATCCACCACTGAAACGTTGGGTTGGAATAGAGAGAAATCAATGATGGCAAATATTTATATTTTCTGTTTTTAGATTTGTTTCCCTATCTCCTTCTATCAGTTTCTCTGTTTCTTTTCTGTCTGTGTCGGGTGAACATTTGATTTGATGCATTTGTCCTAAACTGATGCTATAGATCTATAAAGTGATGCTCTTGGGGGGCTTTAATTACCCAAATATCGATTGGGATAATGCTAGGGTAAAGAAAAAGGAGGGGGAGAAAATTTTGAAATGTGTTCAGGAGACTTTCCTTCACCAATATTTTCTTGGCCCAACTAGGAAGGAAGCATTTCTGGATCTGGTGCTGGGGAATGAGGTGGAGCAGGTCGACCAAGTGTTTGTGGGAGAACACTTGGGTATGAGTGATCATTGTATCATAAGATTTAGATTAGCAATGTAGAGGAGCAAGGAACAATCTAGAGTGGATCTTCTAAAGTGGAATAGTGCTAACTTCAATGGGATGCGAATTGATCCAGCCAGGATAAAATGGAACCAAAGGATGACAGGACAAACTGGAGCGGAACAATGGGTGATGATTAAGGAAGAGGTGTTCCAAGTAAAGGCTAGGTACATTCAAACAAGTGGGAAAAGTAAGTGAACCAAAGCAAAGGCTCCTTGGATGAAGAGCGAGTTAGAGAAAATGATGAAGCAAAAAAGCTGTATGATGAATGACAGGTGAATTCTTCAAGGGAGAACCAGACCAAATACAATAAGTTGAGAGGGGAAGTGAAGAGGAAAATAAGATTGGCAAAGAGAATATGAGAGTAGAATGGTGGCTAACATAAAAGGGAACTCAAAAATCTTCTATCGGCATGTAAACAGTAAGTGGGTAGTAAGAGGCGGGGTGGGGCCTGTTAGGGAAAAAGAAGGCAATATATGCTTAGAGGCACAGGGCAAGGCTAGAATACTCAGTGAGTACTTTGTATCAGTGTTTACTAAGCAGGTGGATGCCGACGAAATTTCGGTAGAAGCGGAAAACTATTTAAAGCAGTGAGTGGTGATGACCTGCAATTCGCTGCTGACGCAAGTGGTGGAAGCGGAGACACTCAATGCTTTCAAGCGGAGACTGGATAGGCACTTGAGGGAAAAAAACTTGCAGGGCTACGGGGAGATAGATGGAAATGGGGCGGACTGGATTGCTCAACACAGAGAGCCGGCACCAACTCGATGGGCCAAATGGCCTCCTGTTCTGCTGTTGTGACTCTATGATGCCTTTGGCCCATCTTGGGGCAGTCAGACACGCTGTGTCTGTCTGTTCCTGCTTATTACCATTAACGTGAACAGGCCACGAGTTAAACGTTTATCATCAAACCGACGAAAGACAAATAAACGGAATGATGTGTTGCAAAGGTGCAATGGATGTTATTCAAAATAATTTCCACGTGGCATTTTGTGTGGATTTAGTTTTGTAAAGATTGGATTTTTTATGTTAAGAATATTATAAAAAAACCGAAATACAGCAGCAACTTGACTCTATATAGCACCTTTCACAGAATCAGAGAATAGAATGGTTACAGCGTGGAAGAATGCCTTCCAGCACTTCAGCTAGTCCCATGCTTCCGCCCTTTCCCCGGAGCACTGCATGTTTTTCCTTCAGATACTTATCCAACTCCCTTTTGAAAGCTGTGATGGAATCTGCCTCCATCGCCTTTTTTGGGAATGCATTCCAGATCCTAACCACTTACTGTGTAAAGAAAGATTTTCTTAAGTCGCCTTTGGTTCTTTTGCCAATCAACTTAAATATATGTCCTCTGCTTCTCAACATTTCTGCCAATGGGACCACATTCACTGTATCTACACTGTTCAGACCCTCATGATTTTCAACACCTCTATCAAATCTCTTCTCAATCTTCTCTGCTATAAGGAGAACAACCCTAGCTTCTCCAGTCTATCCACGTAACTGAAGTCGCTCATCACTGGAATCATTTTCTTGAATCTTTTGCTGTACCATTTCTAAGGCCTTCACATCCTTCCCAAAGTTTGGTGCCCAGAATTGGACACAATATTCCAGTTGGAGCTGATCCAGTGTTTTATACAGGATCATCGTAATTTAAAAGCTATTGTACTCTATACCTCTATTTAGGAAGCCCAGCATCCTGAAAGCTTTTATTAACTGCTTTCTCAACCTGCCCTGCCACCTTCAACGATTTGTGCCCATATACCTCAGGTCTCTCTGTTCATGCACCCCTTTAGGATTGTACCCTTTAGTTTACATTTCCTGCCCTCATTCTTTCCACCAAAATGTATCACTTCTCACTTTTCTGCGTTAACTTTCACCTGCCACGTGTCCGCCCATTCCTCCAGCCTGACTATGACCTCTAGAACTCTATCACTATCCTCCTCACTGTTCACTATACTTCCAAGTTTTGCGTCAGCTGCAACTTTTGAAATTGTGCCCTGAACACCCACGCCCAATCATTAATATATATCAAGAAATGCAGTGGTCCTAGAACCGACCCCTGGGGAACACCACTGTATACCTTCCTCAATTCCGAAAAGCAACATTTCACCACAACTCTCAGTTTCCTGTACTTAGCCAATTTGGTATTCATGCTGCCACTGTCCCTTTTATTCCATGAGCTTTAACTTTGTTGGCAAGTCAATTATGTGGCACATTATCAAACACCTTTTGAAAGTCCATGTACACCACGTCAATCGCATTGCCCTCATCAACCCTCTCTGTTACCGCATCAGAAATCTCTCTCAAGTGGGTGAGAGAGTTACTCAACAATCAGTGAGCGCGCCACATTCCTTAAACAATGTTTCGATATAAAATTTAAAAAAATACTCTCGAACAGAAAAACTTAGAGTGTAATCAAAATTAACAGAAAAAGCGCACTTAATTCTGACAATAATTATTGCCCCAAAACTGGATATTCAACCCTTGAAAAATTGCCCTGATATAAACTCAGGTTCGCACACTGTGAAAGCTCAGTGATCCCGCCGTGATTCAAACACACAGCATTTTACTGCGAATGCAGATACACTGGCGTTCCGCCACTAGGTCCACAGTTTACAAGTGACGCCGAATCCAGAGAAGGTAGATCGGTGCGGACCGCTGCCCGGGCTCTCGGAGTGCGAGAGGTGGATGCAGCAGCAGCCAGACTGCCTCAACAACAGCGCAGGTTCCTCGATCTCTAATCCAGCCACTACCGGCGGAGAGCTGCTTGAGCCGTGCCTGGGAGCCGATGAAAACAGTGGCAACAAGAGCAGGTCAGATGATGTGTATTCTGTGGCGATTGTCTTGTCTCCTGACTCCCCGAAGCATTTCCACCTTCTACAAGGCACAAGTCAGGTGTGTGATGGAATACTGTCCAATTGCTTGGATGTGTGCAGCTCCAACAAAACTCAAGAAGCTCGACACCATACAGGACAAAGCAGCCCGCTTGATTAGCACCCCATTCACCACCTTAAACATTCACTCCCTTCACCAGCGGTGTACGGCGGCTGCAGTGTGTACCATTTACAAGATGCACTGCAGCTACTCGCCAAGGCTTCTTCAGCAGCACCTGCCAACCCCACGAACTCTACCACCTCGAAGAACAGGGGCAGCAGGCGCATAGGAACACCATCAACTCCAAGTGCCCCTCCAAGTCACACACCATTCTGAGTTGGATATATATGATCATTCCTTCATCGTCGCTGTGTCAAAATCCTGGAACTCCCTCTCTAGCAGCATTGTGGGAGTACGTTCAGCACACGGACTGCAGCGGTGCAAGAAGGTGGCTCATCACTGCCTTGTCAAGCACAATCAGGGATGGGCAATAAATGCTGGCCTTGCCAGCGATGCCCACATTCCAAGAAGGTATAAAAAGAACAGCTATGCCGCGCACAATGCCACTTAATACAGGGATTGTTGATGAAGTGCTTGACCTGATCAACGTTCCCTCCATTATTTTGCAATGACAATGGGATCTCAGAGGCTGTGGGGGAATTTAAGGGTTTCTGATATAGTATCACGTGGGTATGAGGGCTCTAAATGGATATCAGAGAGAGTAACGGACTCTCAGAAGGTATTGGAGAGGTTAAGGGAAATCAGGAGGTGTCAGAGAGGGTAAGGAACGCTCGGGAGGTATGAGAGAGAGTAAGGGACGCTCGGAATGTATCGAAGAGAGTAAGGGATGCTGAGGTGCTCTCAGCGAGGGGAACCAATGCGCTGTAGAGTCTTTCAGAGTGGGTAATGAATACTCAGGTTGTATCAACAAGATTGAGGAAGGCTTAGGAAATAGCAGCGAGGCTGGTGGAACAAGAGTTGTTATCTTCTAAACATCTCCTTGTCTAAATGTTAACATGGTTAATGAAAGCAAAGTTGAATCCGAATGTAACAGATGGTCTGCCGTGTCCCACGTGGGGTCGCTGAGAAGGTAGAATAGGGCCGGACTGGACATCTGCAGCGCTCAGAGATACATTTATAACTGACACAGATCCCCCACACAATACATTAAATAATACTACAAACACATCTAAGTATATCAGTAACTAACAGAGATGCAAATCACTTACATTCAACACATTAGTAAATCTCAAATACATGTGTATCTAACATGGACACAACCAAATATATCTACAAGGATCACAGGTAATTGATTGCTAAAGCAAACTTTAATTGAGTGTCTTTAAAGCCATGATGTAAATGTGGTAGTTTACATTTTCCTTCTTCCAAAGCCACTGGAGATTGCTGTGGAATGATTTGGGTCCTACCTGACAATTTATGACGTGGAACTGCAAGTCTGAAGCACAGTGGATTGATTCCACTGGCCCTGTTCTGCTGACTCCCTACACAATACATACCTGCAACCAAAAAAAAACCTGCCTTGGATGGAAGTGGGCTTCGTTTTCTGGAAGGAATACATCAACTGGGCCGAAAAATTACCCCCAGCAGATCCAGATAAAATCGTTCCGTATAAGTAAAGGACAAAATGTCAAAAGTGAGATTCCAACCCACGCCTCCAGAGGAGACGGTTATCTGAACGGAGGGCCTTAGATCACTCGGCCATCGTGACTTCTTGATACAAAATCCAATGCCCCTGCACTTACACACTGAGGTAAACAAAACGCGAACTGTTGCTGGAAGGCCCAGTGACCAGGATAAAATCTCCCTGGATTTCACTGTCAATGTGTTCTGTGTATGAGGAGGCTTTGCCGGGCCGTGTGGTATCTTGCTTCACTGGTAGTGATGCGCTGCCTTCACTGCAGTGGGTCCCCCAGCGATGGGTATTAGGATCAGTGCTTTTCTTGTACTTGGGTATAGGGAGTCAAATTTTTAAGTTTGTGGATGTGTTGTCAACGTATTAAATAGTGAGAATGTTATTGGCAGATTTCAGGGGGACATAGACAGACCGTCGAAATGGTCATGGCAGGTGAAATTTGATGAATTAATTAATTTTGGTAGGAAGTATCAGAAGAGTCAAAATAAACCACGTGGTACATTTAAAGTGGGTGCAGGAGCAGGACGACCTGGGGGTGTAACTTCAGAAGTATCTGAAGGTGGTAGGACAAGTTGAGAAGGCTGTAAAGAGGGCATTCGCGGTCCTTGACATTATAAATCGGGGAATAGAGTAAAAACGCAAGGAATTTATGTTCAACCTTCATAAAACACTAATTAGGCCCAAGCTGGAGTATTGTGGCCAATTCTGGGCACCACAGCGAGGAAGGATGTCAAGCCCTAAGAGAGTGTGCAGTGGATAATAGTATGGTACCAGTGATGAAAGACTTAATTTATGTGCAGAGACTGGAGAAGCTGCGTTGTTCTCGTTAGAGCAGAGAAACTTAAGGGAAGATTTGAGAGAAGTGATTAAAAATTTGAAGGATTTGGGGAGAGTTAAGAAGAACAATCTGTTTCCGGTGACCAGAGGGCGGGTTACCTGAATTCACAGATTTACAGTATTTGGATATGAAACAGAAGTGACAGGAGGAAGCATTAATACAGTGATTATTTTATGATCTGTAATGCACTGCCTGAAAGGTTATTGGAAGCAGATTTAGTACTAACATTTAAAAGGTAATTGGATAAACACTTGGAAATAAAAAAAATATGCTGGGCTATGGGGAAACCGCAGGAAAGTTGGATTAATTGGTTCACTCTTTCAAAGGCTCGATGGGCCGAATGCCCCCTACTGTGCTGTAATATTCTATGATTCTGTGATATCGATCTCCACGGCGTTAGCTATAGGCGAGAGATGCAAAGGTCTGCACAGCTCTGCTTCAGTGCGATCTTGTTCCCCAGAGATGGGCTGTAATGCGCTGTCTGAGGCCACATTCGCTGATTATTGCCAGCAGTGGGTTGTTAAAGAGAGCTGCTTTTCGCGGCCTCACTCATTCCGGGCTCTGGAAAACAGCAACAAAAGGATAGATTTGTTGCCGTGTCCGAAATGCAGCTTAAAACAGTTGTTATTAACCGAGGCAGCCCTGAAGGACCTTATAATGATCTTTCACAAATCAACTGAAACCAGTCAGAATGTGAATATCATTTTGCATTTCCAAAATAAACGGTGTGAGTTTCATTGTGGAATCATGGCGAGTGTCTGGTGTGGTTCTCTCCTGAAATATCCATGTCACAGCGAACCAGCTCCCCTGCAACCAGTGCAGCCTCCCATCCGTCCTTTCGGAGTCTTGTCTGTTAAGAGAAATTCTGATTTCCGTGAAGCTAGTCTCAGGTGTTTATAAATTTTTGATGTGCCTGCTGTCCGACCACAGGGTACATGGTGGCAATATCAGCCGGGCCGAGCTGGCAATGTTTGCGGCACATTTGTCTTCAGTCATTTAAACCTGAAACTAAGACATTAAGGTGAAGATTACCCGATCATTAATGGGACCATCAATTATTTGAGCTGACAGCTGGCAGTGTCAACTGATTGTGTCACAGAGACTCAACCCTTTCCAAACTGTAACACCAATTCACCGAGCTCCAACCTCAGGTTACAGAGACCAATAAGGATCAATGATGTATTGCAAATTACTTTCGGTCTGATGTAGCTAAGTGTAGCATTGGAGACTGCATTTTATACATTCCGAATTCTAATCTACTGTCACCTCAGCCCACAGTTCTATGCCCGTTTCCAGCCCTCTTTTACATTTTGATGACATCCATCGTATGTCCAAGTTTGCTGATGGCACTAAGTTAGGCGGCACAGTAAGTAGTGTAGGTGCGAGCAGAAAATGCAAAGGATAGATTAATTGAGTGGGCAAAACTGTGGCCGATGGTGTTCGACGTGGAGAACTGTGAGATCATCCACTTTAGGCCTGAGAAATATAGATCAGAGTATATTGAAAACGCTGAGAAGTTAGGAACTGTGCAGGAGCAGTAACTATTAAAAGTCCACGTAGATTAATTAGTTCAAACTACTGGACAGGTACAAATGAAAATGAAAGGTTCATGGAATTGTAGCCTTCATCTCAAGTTGGCGGTAACAGAAAGTGGTGGAAGTTCTGCTGGACATCTACAGGAAAGGTAGGGAAATGGTACAGGGGGAGTCGTAGTCTTAGTGATAAAGGGTGAAATCACTTCAATGCTAAGAGAGGATATAAGGAGAGATAAGCAGGCAATGGAGACTTTATGGGAAGAAGTAAACGCTAGGAAAAGACTAAAGACTGTATTGGGAGTTGTGTAGAGGCCCCCTGGTCGCAGCTGTGAAATGCTAGATTTTATAAATACAGAAATTGGACAAGCGTGCAGCAAAAGCAGAGTGGTTTTATCGGTGGATTTTAATTTTCATATATATTGAGATAAGCAGACTAGCACCTATCAGAATGTCATTGAATTTATTGCGTGCATCCAAAATAGTTTTCTACAACAATATGTCCGAGAACCAACAAGGCGGCAGGCCATATTAGATTTAGTGACGAGTAACAAGTCAGATTTATTAAACAGACTAAAAGTGCGTCAACATTTATTTAATTGTGATCATAACATGATTGCGTTCAATGTAGTGTTTGAACAGGATAAACGCGAAACTGTTACTAACATTCTAGATTTGGATGAAGCCGATTTCAACGGAATGAGACAGAGACTGTCCACATTAAACTAGGCAAATCTGTTAATAGTTAAAATGAGAGAAGATCAGTGGGAGGTGTTCATAATAAATTGAATATGGTACAGAAGCAGTTTATTCCCCTGAGGGGCAAGAAATCTACTGCCCAAAAGACAGGCATGGACGAATAAAGAGGTAAGAAACTGCGTTAAAATAAAATAAAAAGCACACATAAATGCAAAACAGAGCACAGATCCTGGCGAATGGGAAAGATACAAAGAACAGATAGTAAGAGCAGATAGTAAGAGCTACAAAGAGGGAGTATGAACAGAAAGAGACTGGTGAAATGGGCAGACACATGGCAGATGAAAGTTAATGCAGAGAAGTGCAAAGTGATATATTGTGGTCGGAAGAATGAGGAGAGGCAATATAAACTAAATGGTACCATTTTAATGGGGCCGATTATTTTCTTTTATCGGCTCCCTCTGGAGATCACTGGCCCCTAAACTGCTCACAATGCTCTCCACTGCAATTTATTAACCAGCTCTAAATGATACAATTTTGAAGAGGGTGCAGTAACAGGGACACATGGGGTGCGTGCACAGAAATCTTTGAAGGTGGCAGGGCAAGGTGAGAAGGATGTTAAAGATAATTTGGGATCCTTTCTTTTATTAATAGATGAATAGAGCATAAAAGCAAGGAAATTATGCTACAAATTTAAAAAGCACTGGCATGGCCTCAGCTGGAGTATTGCATTCAATTCTGGGCACCACGCTTTAGGAAAGAAGTCAAGACCTTCGAGTGAGTGCAGAATTGATTTACTGGAATGTTACCAGGGATGTGGCACTTCATTTATGCCAAGATACTAGAGAAGCTGGGATTTTTCTCCTTAGAGCAGAAAACTTCAAGAGGAGATTTCATAGAAATGTTCAAAATTATGAATGGTTTTGATAGAGATAAAAAAGAAAAATCTTATAAAGTCTCATTAAAAGTGATAAAATTTCTCCAGGCGCAGATGAGGATTGAACCTAACCCCAAAACCGCTTGATTTATCGATTCAAACCTTTTAGTTCTTTCATTCGAAAGTGGGTGGTGGACACGTGACACTGTTGCCTTGTCCTAACTGTACGTGGTATTTAAAAGTACTCACGTTTTTGGCTCAGCTTCACTCGTACATGCCTCCCGTCCGTGTGGATCCTATTCGTGATGCCAATTGTTGTGGACTATTTTAAATCAACACCCGTCACAAGGTTTTAGATTGATAGTCAAGTCATCTTTATTGCATGTGTGGGGAATCAGTCTGCTCTGTCTTAGCCTGACCTTACCAGATTGTTACAGAGAACACTACGATTTTATACATCACAATAAGCATGGCCACCTCATGCTAAATTCATTCCTGCCACCTGATAGGATCTTGACCTGCATGCACCTTCAAGGATTGGGTACGAATCTTAATATAAACATGTATAAGCTGCCTCTTCAATGAATCATTCAAACTGCTGAATGACAATTAAAAGATACCTTGGAATGTAAACTAGGTAATAACGTTCTTACGGGCAGTTGAAATGCTGGATGTCCTGTCTCCATTTAATTGTTTTATATGTCTCCAAAGGTCAGCTATCTTTGACCGCATCTTTATGAATGTGGTCTTTCATGGTAGTCCCTGTCTTCCTTATACTATTCAGTGAAACTACCAGCGATGTCAGTTTAACTCTTTCCCAACTGCAATGGATACAGGGTTACTGACTATGGGAATTGTGGGTAATGTGTCAATGACCCTGCATTGTGGGTATACGTCACTGACCTTGGGCCTTGTGTGTATAGAATCACTGACCCCGGGCATTGTTGGTACAGGGTCGGTGACACTGGACATTGTGGGTAATGGGTCACTAACCCTGAAATGTAGGTATAGGTCACTGACACTGGGCATTATGTGTATAGAATCACTGAACCGGGGCATTGTTGGTACAGGATCAGTGACACTGGGCATTGTGGGTATTGGGTCACTATCCTTGAATTGTGGGTATTGGTCACTGACCCTGGGCATTGTGGGTATAGAAACACAGACCCGGGTCATTGTGGGTACCGGGTCACTGACCATGGCATTGTGGGTACAGTGTCACTGACGTTGGGAATTGTGGGTACAGTGTCACTGACGTTGCGCATTCCGGGTACATAGACACTGACGCTGGGCATTGTGGGTACAGGCTACTGACCATGGGCATCGTGGGTTTTGGTCACTGACCCCGGGCATTGTGTGTACAGGATTACTGACCCTGGGCATTGTGCATACAGAGTCACTGACCCTAGGCATCGTGGGTTTAAGGTCACTGACCCTGGGCATTGTGGGTGCAGGGTCAGTGACACTGGGCATTGTGGGCAATGGGTCACTAACCCTGAATTGTGGGTACAGCTCACTGGCCCTGGGCACTGTGGGTACAATTACACTGACCATGGGTATTGTGGGTACAGGGGCACTGCCCATGGGCATTGTGGATACTGAGTCACTGACAATGGGCATTTTGGGTACAGGGTCACTTACAGTAGGCATTGTGGGTACACTTTCATTGGCCCTGGGCATTGTGGGTAAAAGATCACTGACCCTGGGCATTGCGGGTACAGAGTCACTGACCCTGGGCATTGTGGGTACAGGATTACTGGCCCTGAGCATTGTGGGTGCAGGGTCACTGACGCTGGGCATTGTGGGTACAGGGTCACTGACCCTGGGCATTGTGGTTACATGGTCAATTACCCTAGGCTTTGTGGATACAGCGTCACTGTCCCTGGGTACTGTGGGTACAGGGTTACTGCACCTGAGCAGTGTGGGTTTAGGGTCACTGACTCTGGGCATTGTGAGTTTATTGTCACTGACCGTGGGCATTAATGGTTTAGGTTCACTGGATAGACTCGAGGGGTTGAATAGCCTCCTCCTGTTCTTCTGTTTCGATGTTTTCAGATTTGCACCAAATCTGTATATTTTGACTGTTAATGTTAATTCCACCGCTCGCTCCATAAATAAACGTTAAAGTGCAGGAATCCCACCCTGGGCTCAGTAACTGCTGCAGAGATTTCAGCAATCCTGTCCCTCCTGTATTTCCCGCAATTTTAAAATTTCCCAATTCTTCGAGGGGTGTTTGGCAACAGGGGAGAAATCCTTGGTTAGAACCCGACCATTTAATTCTGGAGAAATCCATCGGTTGTTCCTATTTCCTGGAGTTTTTTGTTAGTAATAACTTGTGGGAGCGGAATTGGAATCCAGTCCGTCGTTTTTTCCATCCTCTGCTCCTGTTCTCTCTCGCTGTCTCTAAAAGATGATTCACTGTTTGTATCGGGAATGGAGACCCGGTCAGTCCTGTGATGGACAGACCTGCTGAGTATTACAAGCATTTTCTATTTTTATTTCACGTTAGAATCCGTCTCTGAAACACGGAGACACAGGGAATGCTGCTCAATCAGCTACAGGGAAACTTCCATGAGCCACTGAAACGTTTGACAAATAACTGACCTCAGACAAAGCAACATACTGCAGATGCGGGCAATCGGAAACAAAAACAGAAAATGCTGGAAACTCTCAGCAGCTCAGGAAATGTGTTCTGACGAAAGGTCATGGACCAAAATCGTTAACTCTGTTTCTCTCTCCACAGATGCTGCCTGGCCTGCTGAGTATTTCCAGTATTTTCAGTTTTTATAAATAATTAACCTCCCCATCTCCCGAAGCAGAAACATTGTCCGTTCTGAGTTTCGAGTTGCAAAACTGACTCAAATGTCGTCCGAATCTCTGTCTGTAAAAGTTGTGTAATAATGTTCATAAAACCAATTATTAGAAAGGTTTAAAGCCTTGGTTCACCTTGACTCTAAAAGTCCTTGACTAAAGAGCAAAGAGATTAAAAGACAAACCGCCCAGAGCCTCGTCAGAGATTCATGCAATAATACAACAGCAGCTTGCATTTATGTAGCACCTTTAACAAAGTAAAAAATTCCAACTCGCTTCACAGGAGCGTTTTCCAACAAAATTTGATACCGAGCTATATAAGGAGATATTAGAGCAGATGGCCAAAAGCATGGTCAAAGAGGGGGGTTTTAAAGAGCGTCTTGAAGGAGGAAAGAGAGGTGGAGCAGCGGAGAGGTTTAGGGAGGGATTTCCAGAGTTTAGGGCCCAGGCAGCTGAAAGCACAGCCGCCAATGGTGGAGCGATTAAATTGGGGATGGGCTAGAGGCGAGAATTGGAGCAGCGCAGGGATCTTGGAGGGTTGTAGGGCTGGAAGAGGTTACAGTGATAGGGAGGGGAGAGGCTATGGAGGGACTTGAAAACAAGGATGAGCTTTTTAAAATCGAGACATCGCGTAACCGGAAGCCAGTGTAAGTGAGCGAGTTCAGGGGTGATGTGTGAAGGGGACTAGGTGCGAGTTAGCAGTTTGGGATGATCTGAAGTTTACGGAGGGTGGAAGATGTGAGGCGGGCCAGGAATACAGCACAGAACGAGGTCATTCGGTCCATCGTGCCTGCGCTGCTCTATGAAAGACCTGCACATGTATTCCCTCTCATCTGCTCTTTCCCCATAGCTCTGTAAATGATTTCCCTTCGGGTATTTAGTCAATGCTCTTCTTAAAGGTGCTATTGGATCTGTTTCATCCACCCTTTCAGGCAGTGCATTGCAGGTCACAACAACTCGCTGAGTTTCCTCCTGTCGCCTCTGGCCTGATATCAACCATCTTAAACGTCAGGTCCAATTTCACCTTTTGCTCTGAAACATGCTGCACTCAGCTCATGTCATGTCTCAAATTACTAATATATACTTCAAAAGGGAAACATTTGTACTACTATGGGGTGTGGGACTATTTAGACAGCTCCTTCAGAGAGCCAGCGCAGGCACGATGGGTCGAATGCCTTTCTTCACGAATGAGAGATTCTGAGATTGTAAAGCTTCATGAGGGGAAAGGTGCTCCGTTGGTTTAGGGGTGTGACTCTCCTTGTGGAGTTTCTTCTAGTTGTAAATGCGGGAGGTCTCGTGTTGAAACCCCAACCGAGCCCCATTTATTGTTAGTAAAAACTCACCTTCTCACAGCTTATGTGACACTGTAGAAAACAACATTCCTTTAAATAAGATGAAAGCAGAATTTGCGCTGATTTTCCCACATTGTCCGAGCGTCACGGGAGCAACGTGAAAACCTACCAGCCGGGTAACTGAAAAGGCTTTGTGATGGAATCGGCTCTGTGGCGCACTGGAGATCTCATTGGATCTGTGAATAATGAATGAATGATTCAATGATGCAGCATTGAGAGATTGTCAGTTCGAGTCCTGTTTCAGGTTAGGGCTCTTTGATTCCGGGGCTCGACAGGGTGATTTTACTGCAAAACCTCAACTTGTTGATGAATGTCCTTCAGGAAGGCAAACTGCTGCCCTGACACTTCCTGTTACACAAGTGACTCCAGTCACAGCCCACTTTCCCTCGGAGCTGGATTGGCGAACTGCTCTCCAGAAGGAAACTCAGCACCTGCTCAGGGCAACTCTTGGAAAACAAATTAAAAAGATGGTTCAAACTAAAGTCAGTCTGCTGGGCACTCAGACAGGTTTCACACTGGACACATGCAGCCAGCTGACAGAGAACGAGTGACTGACAGTAGTGACGGGCAGCACAGCACCGCCTTCCCTGGCTGATCAGCCATCATTTCAGAGCAGTTCAGGAAGAGAGCTTGAAAGAGCGGCGCTGGGAGCAGGATTCGGATCTGCGCAGAAAGACCCCGCTCGATTTCAAGTCAAACGCCTTAAACACTCGGTGATCGCAGTTGCAAGCGGCCGGTGCTGCAGCTGTGGATCAGATTAGGTCGGGTCACCACAGGAGCTCTGTCAGACTGCATATCCTTTCTGAAATATTTCTATCTGGACACCAGCAGCGCGGGTCTGTGCGGACATTGCCTGGTTCAGGCAGAAGGTTTTGCCTGCCATGTGAGACCCGCGTTCGATTCCAGCCAAGGCAGGGTCATCACATTTTGCTTTCTGCACACCTGAGATCGGCTGAATTGGGATAAACTTATTGGGATACATTATCGTCCTAATGAACTGCCTGGTGGAGCAGTGCGGTGCTTTAGAAGACAGGTACAAAAGGCAAAGTTGTTTTGCTCTCAAGTGCTCTGCTCTGCTCGCAGTTGCATTCGACCTTGAACCCGCTCTGGACATTAATCTCACTGAAGCAGAGTGTGACCGCGGTGTGTCTGTCAGCGGGTAGGTGACGAGTGTGGGGTCGCTGTGGGTCGCTTTCAATCGAGGCTGGGACACGATGCAAGGGGGAGGGTTGCTCCGAGGTCTGGAACACATTGGCCAGTCGGGAGCAGGAAAAATCGAAAGGAACCAAAAACAGAAAGTCCAGTCAGCAGATTGAGGATCTGTAGATTCGCTTTGGGAAAGTGAATCAGAGCAGAATGAAGGGCGAACTGTCCGACTGCCCAGAAGCGATCAAGGTACAGCTCGGTTGGCGCGTCCCCTGGTTTACGACGCTGGAACATTCCTCACACAAAAATTATTCACCCCAGTGGAAACAATTCTAACAGCCGATAATTTATTCTATCGATTGAAGGAATGCCGAACATGGTTACCGATTGACGGTGGAAAGTTTATTAACGTTGTTCCATTCAATCGAATTTTGATGAACTTTGATCTTTTCTCATTTTATAGACTGTATTTGAAGGGTCTCGGTAAAAAGTTCAGTGTTTCTGACAGTGGGGTGTGAATGAGCAGCTGGTGAGTGTAACAAGCTCAGGGCTGGATGCAGGAAACTCTCTGACAGTCTCTCTCTCTCTCTCTCTGATGGGGAGAGTTAATTGACAGCTGGAGGCTGTTGGTGGTTTGATTAATGTAGGAAGTTCCCTCCAAACCATGTTATGATTGGCAGCTGCAATCCACTTGTTTGTCCAGGACAGAAGCATGAACAAAAGTGAATCAGTCCCGGATCATTCTGGGTCTGTTTAAAAGGGAGGCGATTTCAGATACGACGGCCGATGGTTAAGATGTTGGATTCGAAAGTCCCGGAGTTTGTTTAGCTGAAGCTCGAACCCTGCTCGCGGCGGATCTGTTCAGAAGTTCTAAATCTGCTTTTTGTTCTTTAATCCTCTCTTTTCTTAGAGCGCTGACTCTGAAGTCGCTCAGCATTCTCTCCACTGCTATTTCTCAAGCTAGCAGCTCCCGCCTAACCTAGTGGAGAAGGCAACTGCTCTACACTGCTGCGCGTAATATTACCCGAATAATCTGCAGGGTCGAGTCCGTCCGTGGCCGTTTTACACACTGGGCGATAGCTGTCCTAATGTTCCGAGTCTGTGCAACACGTGGACACTCCTCCCCCAGAGTCCTCAATCTCTCCGGTATCTCTGCATCCAGTGGTGGGAGCTGCTCTCCGGTGAAGTTTGCTGACAGAAGGTGAATCTACATTTCCAACATTGTCGATATTCTCATTCCCTCAAAGAACGAAGAAAAACAGAAGGAGGGAATTACATAGAATGACGCTGACTTTTACAAAACATAAACAGACCATTGGGCCCAACTGGTGTGTGTCGGTGTTTCTGCTCCACACCAGCCTCCTCCTGAGCTGCTTCATCTCCTCCAATCAGCAGAACCTTCTGTTCCTGTCTCCCTCATGTGTGTATCCAGCTTCCCCAGAAATGCATCTATTCGTCTCAAACACTCCACGTGGCCGGCAATTCAATATTCTAACCACTCTCTGAGTGAAGAAGTTTATTCTGAATTGCCTATTGGATTTGTCAGTGACTATCGTGTATTGATGACCCCTAGTTATGGACAGCCCACAACTGGAAGCATCTGATATACGTTAACCCTTCCAAAACCGGAGCTCCAACTGCCGACCATTTCCCCTCTACACTGCCTGTAATCAGAAAAGCTCAGCCCCTACTGGGGAGGGCTCATCCTGTCCTGACAAGAAATGAGGACGTTTCCCTGAGCTGTGTGCTGGTTGCTGTGGGGCATTACTTGATTAAACTGCTGTTCTGCCCCTAAAGAAACTCGGTGTCTTCAAGCCTTGAGACTTCCCGACCTGTACCACATATCTGTTGACTTAGGTTGAAGTGTTTACAACCCTACTGGGAGCGGAAGAGAGACAAAAGCAGAGAGAGAGACCGAGAGACAGAGTATGGCAGGGAGACACACAGCAAGGCACAGAGAGAGGGAGAGATTGAGAGCGAGATATTGAGAATGAGACAAAGCGATAGGCAGGAAGATTGACAGTGAGAGCGACAAGAAGCGCAGCAGAGAGATTTGGAGCTAAATCTGTACTTGACTACAATGACCATCCGTGTAATGAGTAATGTGAAACTGCACTTTGTCTTCGGCTCTGTGGCGCAATGGATAGCGCATTAGACTTCTAGTTAATGTAGTATTCGCTGATAAGTCATTCAAAGGCTGTGGGTTCGAGTCCCACCAGAGTCGTTATTTATCCAGGTTCTGGTGTTGACATTTTGCAGCAAAGCCACAACTGGTTCATTGATGCCCTGCAGAGAATGGGAATGGCCAATGAGATCGCCTGAATTGTGATTGAAGAACAGGCCAGCTTCAATCTGCGCACCTACTTGAAATATTTTATTCATTCCACTGTACTTTTCTGAATTACTTTCCCTGCCGCCTCATTCATTATTACTTTCTTTACCATTTTCTGCTGGTGTTACAGCTTAGATCAGCAGTGGCCACTCAAGGAAGCCTGCAAAGTCCATCAGGGGAAAAAGATTGAGAACAAAAATAGTTAGGGAGAGATAGAGAGATACATGCAAAGAAAGGGATGGGTTTATGGGACATGTCTGTGCGGAGATTAAGGTGGAGCTTGGGAGAGATTCCTCCCGTCTCCTGAAATCCACGCACTATTCCATGACTTGAGCACAAAAATCTAGGCTGACAGTTCAGTGCAATACTGAGGGAGCGCTGCACTATCGGAGATGCCGTCTTTTGGATGAAACTATAAACCGAGGCTCTGTCTGGCCTCTCAGGGGGACAGCAAACACTATTTCGACGAAGAGCAGGGTAGGTATCCCCGGTGTCCTGACTAATATTTGTCCCTCAAACTATATCACTAAAACAGGGTATCTGTTCATATCTGTTTGTGGGAGCTTGCTGTGCACAATTTTGGTGCCGCGTTTCCTACATCACAACAGTGACTACACCTGGAAAACTGCTTCATTGGCCATAAAGCTTTTTGGGACATCCTAGATAAATGCAGGTCTTTTTTCTTTTGATCTTTTATACCCGGAACCAATAAATTTAGAATTGAAACGCTATTTGTAGAAAGGGTTGTGAGACTGTGGAATGCACTGGCCCAGAGTAGCAGATTTAAAACAAGGTTTAAAAAGTGGCAGCGGGTGGGAGGAAGGAGAGAGAGAGGCAAGAGAGACACAGGTATGATCACCTTGGAAACCACTGCCCCTGAATCTGCTTTAAATCCCCCACTGTATTTTAACCATAATTATTGTCATATTGATATATTGAAGCATTTGAGCAATACAGGAGATTTAACGCTGCCTCTGGGTGGATATATTTAAACTTTCAGCATCCAGTGAACAGCGAGCAGGTTTTGAGGCTGATTCTTCCGACGGCACCTTCCCGTGCATGCCCAGGAGATGTAGCACCTGTCCTTTGACCTCCTCCGTTCCCACCATCCAGGGCCCGAAACACTCGCTCCAGGTGAAAGAGCAAAGTCCTTGAACTTCTTTCAATGTAGTAATCGGTATTCGCTGCTCACACTGCGTGTCTCCTCTACATTCGGGGGACCAAACGCAGATTGGGTGATCACTTTGTGGAACACCTTCATCCAGACCACAAACGTGACTCTGAGCTTCTGTCCTCGGCCTCCTATACTGTTCTAATAAAGCTCATCGGAAGCTCGAGGAACAGCACCTCATCTTTTCATCCGGACACAATTTCATTTCATCAATTTCAGTTCATCAATTTCAGTTCATCAATTTCAGTTCATCAATTTCAGTTCATCAATTACAGTTCCTCAAATTCAGTTCATCAATTTCATTTCATCAATTTCAGTTCATCAATTTCAGTTCATCAATTTCAGTTCATCAATTTCAGTTCATCAATTTCAGTTCATCAATTTCAGTTCATCAATTTCATTTGATGAATTTCAGTTCATCAATTTCAGTTCATCAATTTCAGTTCATACCCACTGTTCTCATTTTGTGGACAGCAGCTGTTGGTAATGACTCTGCTGTTGCCAGTTGCACCTCCTCTGGATCCATCTTTTGTTTCTTTGCTTCTCCGAATACCACCCCTATAGCCTTGCACCATCACCCCTTTTGTCATTTAATCACCGGCCTTCCATCCCATCACAGTCCTTCCCCTTGTACTTTCCTCTGCTCCCCCTTTGCCTGCCATTTTATTTGCTTAAAACCTGTTACCTTTCTAACTTGTTCCAGTTCTGATGAAAGCTCATCGATCTGCAGTGATAACTGTGTCTCTCCACAGATGCTGCCCGACCTGCTGAGTGTTTCCAACATTTCCTACTTTTATTGCAATATTCCTGCTGTTTATATTCATTATCCTGCAGAGTACACATACTGTTCTCAACATCTTCTATTACAGTTAAATATCAGAGGCGTAAAATTATTGTAATGACTGATGCGATTCTTTTAGACTTGTGGTTACACAAGAAATTGAATATCACAAAACCAGCGCAATAATGATTGCGGAGGTAAAACACACAGTGCAGGGTCAGTGATTGGAGAATCTGCGGTCAGGTAGATCTAAATATATCGCCTGGATTCTTGCACCAATGACTATTGTTACGAATGGGACATGTGACCCCCATCTCTGGTGGGCCTGTCCTGCCGGTGGGACAGGACATAGCCAGGGATGGTGATGGAGGAGTCTGGGACGTTGGCTGAAAGTTGTGATTCTTTGAGTAGGACTCTTTGAGTATGACTATGTCAGGTTGTTGCTTGACTACTCTGTGGGGCAGCTCTCCCACTTTGAGCACAAGCGAGTGAGCAGGACTTTGCCGGGTCGATTGGGTGAGGTTTTAGACCACACATAGAGCACTGTGAGCAGCTCCCGGATACCACACCTCAGTAACCATATGTAGGATAGTGTTTACCTGTAGGTTTTAGTAAACTTTATTAAGAACTATAACATGGGAAATTGTATACTAAAAGCTTAAAAGCCTGTATAAAATGGCGAATAGCTGAGAGAAAAGCAGGATGGAAAATTATGCAAACCTGACTGAAACTGCTGTGTTTTCAATTACTGAATTAACGGAATGTAGAGCTAAGTTTATGGAGACTGGTGGGGACGAGGAATTCAGCAATATTATGCTTAAAGAGACAAGAGCTAGAGAACGAGATACGAGTTGGAGACATCCTTCACTGGTAAAGCTATAGGATGGACAGACTGTTTAGAAAACATTTTAAGAAGTGTTCTGTGAAAAGTGAACATCTAAGATAAGGGTACGTTGTTGTGCACAGAAAGTGACCTAGTGGGATTAACAAGGTCATAAGATGGCTAATGAGGGAAGCAATACTTTTACCAGGTGTCAGAGGGTTAATTACTACCCCGTTGGCAAACCGAGAGGAAAAAGGGTATAAAGATACAGGTTTTGAACACAGAAAGTAGCGTGCACCGCATAATAGGAGCTTCAGTCAACAGAACACAGCAAGATACATCAGGAGACTGCGCCACAGTCACTCGGGAGGAACACCATGGTTCAACGAACAGACTGTGACTATCTTCTTGTTAAGTATTTCTTCTTTCTACTGGATGTTTAATGCTTAATAACCCTGTTTTATTATACACAATATACCTGTACCCAGAGTGGTTTGTGCAGTCACGGACAAATTATTACAAGAGCTTTTGAAAACTACACATATATTGGCCTTGGAGGGAGTGCAGTGTAGGTTTACCAGACTGAAAACCGGGCTGCAAGCGTTAAATTAGCAGGAGAGATTACACGAATTACGGTTGTATTCCCGATAATTTAAAGGTTAAGGCGAGATTTGATCGAAGTTTTCAATATATTAAGGGGAACAGATAGGATAGATAGAGATAAACTATTTCCACTGGTTGGGCAGTCCAGGACCAGGGGGTATAGTCTAAAGATTAGAGCCAGGTCTTTCAGGAGTGCAATTAGGAAACACTTCTCCATGCAATGGGCGGTAGAAGGTTGGAACTCAATTCCACAAACGAAAATTGATGCTGGATCAAATGTTAATTTTACATCTGAGATTGATAGATTTTTGTTCACCAATGGTGTTAAGGGACATGGGCCAAAGGCGGGTGTATGAAGTTAGGTCGCTGATCAGCCATGCTCCCATTGAATGGCGGAACAGGCTGGAGGGGCTAAATGGCCCACTCCTGTTCGTATGTTCATATGTTGTATAAAGTTCTGCTTAGACCACATCTGGAGTACTGCGTCCAGTTTCGGGTACCATACCTCAGGAATGTTATATTGGCCTTGGAGCGGGTGCAACGCTAATTCACCAGAATGATACCGGGGCTAAAGGGGTTAGATTATCAAGAACAGCTGCACAGACTAGGCTTGTGTTCTGTTGGGTATAGAAGATAAAGATGTGATAGAATTAAGATAGTTAGGTTACTGTCCGTTCCACTCTGTAACACACTGACCTGTTAAGTGTTTCCAGATATTGTCGCTCATTTTCACCATTGGAAGTGCTGCAATCCGCTGACAACAGGCGTTTGAACCGAGAAAGATTTCAGCCCGGGTGGTGGGTGCTGCTCCTGACGGGTTTCCTGGTCTCCCGGCGCTGGTGGGGATTGGAAAGCTCTTGTGTCACAGTAATTAAAGCTAGAAGTCATCAATAAAAGACAGTCACTAATAAATCCAATAGGGAGTTCAGGAGATAGATATTTACTCAAAGTAAGCGCTCCCATAAGGAATAGCTGATGTAAATAGCAATGATGCATTTCAGGGGGAGTTAGATAAGTACATGAGGGAGACAGCAATAGAAGGATATGCTGAAAGTTATATGATGTGGGCTGGGAGTAGGCTCGTGTGCAACATAAACGCCGGCAGAGACCAGTTGTGCCGAATGTCCTTTTCCTGTGCTGTATATTCGATGAAAAGTGTCTGAGAGTTTCACAGATCCGCACCTGTTTTAGGCTCCAGACTTTAATGCAATTATTTTCGCAAAGCTTCTTAATAGGCTCGCGCCCTTGTCTATCGCCACCTCTGGTGGAAGGTCAAATGCCCCACAGGAACAATTCTGCCCGAGCCTCATCGCGGGATTCTTTCATTTTGCGGTTTTCAAACAGGACAGGGACACAAATCTGTTTCCTTCTTTGACCCCTGTGATTCGCTATTCTGCGGGTATGAGAGAGTGAGAGAGGGAGCGTGAGGGACAAAGAGAGAATCACAGAGAGGGAATGAGGAAAAAGGAGAGACAGTGACAGAGATAGAGAGAGAGAGGGACAAAGCGAGAGTGAGAGAGAGGGAAGGAGGAAAAGGGAGAGACAGAGAGCGAGAGAGAGAGTGTGCGAGAGACAGACCGGGAGAGAGATATGGACATCCTTGTCAACCTACGTAATTGTTATCCCCAGCAGTTTGTAAAGATGTTCAACAGAAGGACTTGTATTTTATCGCTTTTCCCTACTTCAGAGCGTCCCAATGCGCTTTACTGCCAATTGTGTTAGAACTCGGTGTTCCCGCCCTGGACTTGGGAAACTACAACAAATTCGCAACAGCTTCTTCCTCTCTTTCCCTCTCTCTCTCTCTCCCTCTCTCTCTATTTCTCTCTCTCTATTTCTCTTTCTCTATTTCTCTCTCCCTCTCTCACTCTCTCTCTCTCCCTCTCTCTATTTCTCTCTCTCTATTTCTCTCTCCCTCTCTCTCCCTGTCTCTGTCTATTTGCTTCTCTCTCTTTCTCTGTCTGAATCTCTATCAGACGGTGTCCCTCCTTCTTAATAACTGAACAGCGACATGTAATCGCAGCCTGCCCCGGGGTGAGTTACTATGGGGAATCATTGGGACCACAGGCTCCCTTGTAAGGTCTCCTCCTTAGTTGGGAAGCCCAAGAAAGAGGCAGACGTGCGCAATGTGGAAACGGTGAATAATGGCATCTTCATTCGGAGTTATTTCTAACATTTTATAATGTTCTATTTGAGGTGCTGTACACTCCAATGACTCGCTATCTCAGCGCCTGTTTCTTCGTTTCTCACTCTCTGTCTGTTCCTCATTTCCTGTCACTCTCTCTGTCCCTATTTCTGCCTCGTATTCTGTTCCCCTCCCTGCTGTCTCGCACTCTCTCTGTCACTATATTTCTATCTGACTCAGATTCATTCCCAGTTTGTGTGCCTGTCTCTCCATCTCTATTTCTCTATCTGTCCCGCTCTGCGTGTGTGTGCAGCTGTGTTTGGATGTGTGTGTGTGGATCTCTGTACACATGAACAGGAGTAGACCATTCAGCCCCTCGAACATGTTCCGCCATTCAATTCAGTCATGGCTGATCTGTGTCTTTACTCCATTGTTGCCGTAACCTTTAATAGCCTTGCCTAACAACAATCTATCGATCTCAGTTTTGAAATTTCTCTGCTTTCGCTTCTCACTCTGTCTATTTGAATTGCTCCTCAGGTCAGGAAGTTTTTGCAGGGAGAGGTTTTAGATGCTCAGACTGGAAGGAGGTTTAGAGTGGTGTTCCCCAGTGATCGATAGTAGGACCACTGCTCTTTTTGATGAAAATTAATGACCTGAACTTGTGTATAGAGGGCATAATTTCAAATTTTGCAGATAATATGAAAGACGGTAATGTAGTAAACAGTGAATACGATAGTAAAAGACTACAGGAGGACATATACAGACTGGTTAAATGGGCAGACACGTGACAGATGAAATTTAATGCAGAGAAGTGTGAAGTGATATATTTTGGTAGGAAGAATGAGGAGAGGCAAAAATAATTAAATGATACAATTTTAATGTGAAAAATTATTTACTTTAATCGGCTCCCTCTGGAGATCACTGGCCCGAAACTGGTCAGAAAGCTCCCCCCTGCACTTTATTAACCGCCTCTAAATGGTACAATTTTAAAGTGGATGCAAGGACAGGCAGACATGGGATGTGCGTACACAGATCTGTGAAGCGGTCAGGACAGGTTGAGAAGGCTGTTAAAAAAGCACGTGGGACCGTTGGCTTTAGTAATAGAGTTCAAAAGCAAGGAAGTTATGCTAAAACTGTAAAAACACTGGTCAGGCCTCAGCTGGAGTATTTTCTTCAACTCTGGGCACCACGCTTTAGGAAGAAAGTCAAGGCCTTGGAGAGACTGCAGAATAGATTTAGTAGAATGGTACCAGGTGTGAGGGACTTCATTTATGTGAAGAGACTGGAGAAGCTGGGATTTTTCTCTTTAGCGTAGAGAATGCCAAGAAGAGATTTGATAGTAATGTTCAAAATTATGAACGATTTTGATAGAGTTCATCAGGAGAAAAGTTTAAAAAAGTCATATTAAAGGTGATAAAACCTCTCCAGGCACGGATGGGGGTCGAACCCACGATCTTCGAGACCGACGCCTTACCACTTGGCCACCATGCCGTCAGTGACGCCCTGCCTAGCGAATTCTAAATCGTTTCAATTAGGTTGAAATAGCACAGGCACAAATGGACTGAAGTAAAGCAGGATAGTGGAGCAGGCAACTGACCCGCCTCATTTGCATGAATACTTTCATAAAACCTTTCACAGAAACATTGAATCATACATCAGAGAAGGAGGCCATTTGGCCCAATGTGCTCTTGAAATCGCTATCCAATTAGTCCCAGCTCTTTCCCCATACCCTGCAAATATTTCCTCTTCAAGTATTTATCCAATTCCTTTTTAGAAGTAACGATTGAATCTGCTTCCACCACCCTTTCAGGCAGAGCATTACAGGTCATAACAACTCGCAACGTAAAACAACATCTCCCCATCTCCCCTCTGGTTCTTTTGCCAATGGGGAAATATTGGACAGGCGGAGTTGATTTTTTGGAACGGAAGAGGCTGATGGGAGACATAATTGAGGGGTATAAAGTTATGAGGGGCCGAGATAGAGTGGATAGGATGGACCTATTTCCATTAGCACAGTAATTGGTAGAAGGATGATCTGTGGCGCTGTGATCGTATAGTGGTTAATACCCTGTGTTGTGTCTGCAGCAACCTCGCTTGGAATCCGAGTCACGGCACAACTTGCTTTAAATCTTCTGTCCCTTGCGGCACCTGCTAATAAAACTCAGAGAATCATCATTATTTCTTAAAAGAAGAAATCTGTCTTGTTTGTGGTGAAACCTATTTATTCCTTCAAAACCCCACGCTCTCACATACCTGTGCCTTATTCTCCATAATTCACACTCGCCTCTTACAGCTTGTTCTTCCTTCCACAACCATTAGCCCTTCTTCACTTTCCTCCTTCCATTTTTTCACTTTCCTGCGGTTTTCCCTTAATCTGACATTCACTTTTACCTACTTAGCTCAGCTGTGGCTCAGTGGGAAGCACACTGGCCTCTGAGGCAGGAGGCCGTGGGTTCAGATTCCTCCTGCAGAGACTAGAGTATATAAATCCAGGCTGGCCCTCCAGTGCAGTACTGAGCGAGTGCTGCACTGTCGGAGGTGCCGTCTTTTGGATGTGAAGTTAAATCGAGGCCCCGCCTGCTCTCTCAGGTGGACGTAAAAGATCCCACGGCACTATTTTGAAGTAAGAGCAGGGGAGTTATTCCCGGTGTACTGTCCAATATTTATCCCTCAATCAACAAATCAAAAACAGATTACCTGGTCATTATCACATTGCTGTTTGTGGGAGCTTGCTGTGCACAATATGGCTGCGGCGTTTCCCACATTGCAACAGTGACTACACTCTAAATCTACTTCATTGGCTGTAAAGCGCTTTGAGACGCCCGGTAGTCGTGAAAGGCGCTATATAAATGTAAGTATACCTTTACTTACGACGTTAAATTTTCTCTGCTTCCACCGCTGTTCCTGAGGTCACATGTCCCACTCGCACCAATGCACATTAGTACCTTCAAACTAGTCGATAGATTTAAATCTGTGGGCCTGCTCGACAGACAAGCACTGCGAAAGCAGGGCCACCCTTTGGAAGGACAGGGGCCCGATTGTTCACGGAATTTCCTTGGGGAATCTTGTGATAGAGGGCGTGTTAACTGAAGAACTGGGGTTTTTTTTCATGCTGGTTGGCACTTTTCCCAAAACTGTTGAGGTGCGTGTGTGACATGCAGCGCCACCTCGCTGCGATCGAGGGTTTAAGTGTGAAATATTGGCCCACTGGTGCGGTGCAGTAAGATCGAAAGCCTTCCGCTTTAATCTTAACAGGTCTGTTGAAGTGTGCAATTGAAAAAAATAAAGGGTAAGTGAAAAGAGCGCTAGAGGGTGAAAGCCGCGATTACTGGAGGTTGGCCATAATTGAAAGGTTTTCAAATGCCTGTGGCGCGGGACGCTGTGTTCTTTATGAAGAGCGGGAGCAGGAATAAAGTTTAACAGAAATAAGATGTACAGACTTGGTGCCAATCAGAAAACTGCGCTGGTCTAAGGTCGATAAAAAGTTTGAAATTAAATTCATTTTCAAAGGATAAAGTTAACACTTTTTTTCCAGCTCCCTCATCATTTGCTTTCCCCGTTAATCTTTCAAGTGGTGTAAAGCCCGTGTAGATTGGAGTTCGCTCTCAGCTTCTACCATCGATGTGAAAATGAAACAGGAGGAGGCGAGGATTGCCACAAAGAGCAGAGCTGGGAATTGACTCTTTTTATATTGCTGCAGGAGATGTTCTCTTCCCCTAAAGATTCCCCTCACCATTAAAAGGCTTGTTATATCTCACAGCCTTTAAATGGGCGGTTTTATAACATGTTGGAGAGCTTTCAATCAAACAGATTTTAATAACTCTGCAAAAAGACGAGGTTAAGACTGGAACTGTTGAGATATCGATCACAGAGTTAACATCGGAATCAGGCTCATTGTCCAGTGAGGCAGGAAACTGCGAACAGGTTGGAAGGGAATGTAGGATTGAGGGACGGAAGGGAGGAAAGAGATCTCGATTTGATCTTCATTCCATTACAGCTAGGTGAAATATTAGTTTGAGAATGTAGGAGAACTGTTACCAAACGGAGAGAAAAGATTGTCTAACTTGGGGACTGTAACATTTTAAGTTCACGTATCTCCCAACTAGATCAGCAATCCCTCGCCTTAACCTCTCCCCAACCTCGATCTACCTTTATTGTTCAAAAGGAGTCATCCAAAAGTCCCTTTTATTTCAGTATTTCTGTTTCGAAACGGTAGAAACAATCTTTAATAAAGCCCTCTTTACGGCATGTCCTGCCCGTGCTCCCAGAATGACAATGTGGAAAATGTGGAGCAGGCTTCTGGAAACAAACGGATTTACATATTTCCCTCATAGTTTCGGCACATCTGTGACTGAATTCCCGTTTTTATTAATAAAATTGCTGTTTTCTTGCGATATGCTGAACACAGGCTCTGCACTGATTTTCTGGCAGTTGTTATTCGAAGACGTGTGGAATGTCTCCAGGCCGAGGAAACTGGTTCTATTAAAAAGTCTCGCATTAATTGGTGTAAATTCCCTAAGCGAGAATCACACCCCTAGACCAAAGAGCCGCTGACCCTGCTCTGAGTGTTTAATCTCAGCAATGACGATTTCACTGGTTTGGAAATATGTAATTTGCTACAAATTCATAAAATTGAAAAAAGCCGCAGCGATCATCACAATAAACTAAACCCGCCGATATTTAAGAGGAGTGTAAGATGTTGAGAACAGTATCGAATATTGTGCAGGATAATGAAAATAAACAGCAGGAATATTGTGTTCTGCTCCCACATGACACAGATCAGCCTCAACCTCTGCTCCCTGCCCGCCGGCTGCTGAGACCTTGTCTCTAGATTATAAGCTGATTCTAGGTTGGAGATAAATATTCAGCCTAAACACTACGGGTGGATCCAAATATATAAAGCAGTTATTTTAGACCAGAGACCTCGTTACAACTTATATATTGCTCAAAGGCATCATGTATGAATATGCCATTAAATGTGTTTAACTATAGTGGGGGAATTTAAAGCAGAGTCGGAGCCAGTGGCTTCCAACGTGATCTTACCTGTGGTTCTCTTGCCTCTCTCTCCCCTTCCTCCCACACCCTGCAGGTGTTTATACCTTGTTTTAAATCTGCTGCTCTGGGCCAGTGCATTCCACAGTCTCAGAACCCTTTCTACAAATACGCTTTCACTGCTTGACTTCTCTCTTTATTAGTTATGAATCACCTTGAGGTGCAATCGTGGTTTTCGTGATGTCAAATTAAAAGGCGGCCTTTTGGAAACTCGTTGTGGTCAAAGCTTCTTTTTGCACAGAATTGAACCTAAATCATTCAAGATGGAATATTGTATTTGCTGCATCACAATAAACAATATCTTGTTATGAATGTTAGCTCATTCGTTCCCCAGTGTCAGAGGAAGAATTGTCTGATCCCCTCATTTATTTAATGTAAGACACAAACACAGGTATTCCTGAAGAATCAACTCACATATTAACACTGAGACAAACACAGTGAGAGATACAGACAGCATCGGGACACAAGGCGGACAAGAGAGATGGATAAGTACAAAACGGCCTCATACTCCAGCAGTCAGTGACCGGTAGGTGATAGATAACAGTGAGTGGAGGCGAGTAGCGGAGGCGTAATTTGGTTCTGTGACTTATCTGGTGAAAGCGCCTGTCTAGTAAACAGGTCGATCCTGGGTTCGACTCCCAGCGGGGCCTTTTTTTTTTCATTATGACTCTCCAGGGGTGAGTTTATTCTCGTGTGAAAGGGCTACAATCCTTTTAAATGTGACTGCGGCTGCATTAGTTCCCACTCTGGATAAAGGCTCCAGTCGCTGTGGGACATGGGTCGAATTCCAGCGCTGTCATAATTTCTGGCGGTGCTGATTTTGGACTTATCCAAAAATCCATCTTTTCTAAGCGGTGCCGTGCGTTACTTTGCTGTGGACAGAGCAGAAGAACAGCAGCTCGTGTGTGGCGCCGTGATCATATTGTGGTCAGTGCTCTGCGGTTGTACCCGCTGCAACCTCGGTTGGAATCCCAGTCACGGTATAACTCGCTTTATATATTTTGTTCTCTGCGGCTCCTGCTGATAGAACGCAACAAGAAATCAATCATTACTACATGAAACAAATATTATTTGTTGGCGGTGAAAACCTATTTACTCCTTCAAAACCCCACGCTCTCACATGCCTGAGCTTAATGCCCCATATTTCAAACACAACTATTCTCCGATATTTTTTTTCCTTCCACAGTCAATAGCCTCCTTTTCCTTCCTCCTTCCATTTCTTTACCACTTTCCTGAGGTATTACGTTACCCTAACATTCACTTTCAAGTACTTAACTTCAGCAAATGTAAGTTTGCTCTGCGACAATCGTTGTTCCTGGGGGGACATGTCCTATTCGCACCAATCTCAATTGGTGCTTTGAAACCAGTCAATACATTCAAACCTGCGGGACCGCTCGACAGTCAAGCATTGCGAAAGCAGGGCCGGCCTTCGGAAGCAAAATAGCTGGATTGCACACGGAATATCCTTGGCCTAATGGATAAAGCTTCTGATTTCGCTGCTGATCGTAATCAGGATTGTTGTCAGTCACGGATCATTCTGTGTCTATTTAAAATGGGTGAGCTCACAATCCCGGATCATTCTGTGTGTTAGTTTTTTTAAAGAAATGCGATTGCAGCTGCGACGACCGAGTTGTTAAGTAGTTGTGTTAGAAGTTGCATTGGGTTTCTCTGCGCAGCTGCAAACCCAGCTCGCTTAATTCGAAATATATCTATCTTTTCCTAAATCCACTCCTTTATATGAGGTGTTGCGCTGGATTTGCTCACAATCCTCCCCACAACTTCTTGAAGACGGCAAACTTTTTCTTCTCTGTTTTGAATTTGACATCAAACCGACCATTTCTGACAGGCCCTAACTTGAAGAAACGGAAGGTCATTTGCTTACAGTAGCTGATTGTACATTTTCAACATTGTAAATCTGGGTGCACGGGCAGCACAAGTGGTGAACAGGACTTCCTTGCAGATT
Organism: Somniosus microcephalus; assembly: GCF_052327205.1. NCBI lineage: Eukaryota > Metazoa > Chordata > Chondrichthyes > Squaliformes > Somniosidae > Somniosus > Somniosus microcephalus. Next base: position 49,779,657 of record NW_028225179.1, read on the forward strand.
AGTTCTGTTCGGATACAAAAGGTAGTAAATGGAATAGCTGAGCTGCTAGGGGACGCGAGACGAGGTGGCCGAGTGGTTAAGGCGATGGACTGCTAATCCATTGTGCTCTGCACGCGTGGGTTCAAATCCCACTCTCGTCGTTTCTGTTAAATTTTTGACGCTTCGGTTCTTTTCACATTCACCTTAAACGTCATGTCCAAATTCACCTTTTGCTGCCAAGCCTGCTTCATTTAACTTATGTCATGTCTCAAGTAACCAATATACACTTTAAAGGGAAAACACTTGTAGGTCTATGGAGACTGGGACTAATTAGAGACAACGCACTTCAGTACCGTCAGAATCTGAGATTCCAATACTTAATGAGTTTCACAGTTATAATTCGGCGGCTCGTTGGTCTAGAGGTATAATTATCACTTTGGGCGTTTCACAGCTGAATTGCCATAAGTCCCAGGTTCAAATTCTGGTTGCGCCCTACTGGGTATTAGTCAGAAATCTTAGCTTCTTACAGCCGATCGACATTATAGAAAACATAAATACTTCTCATTAAAAACATGTGATTTCGCGTCGTTTTCCCCCTATCTTTCGAAATCCCAGAGCTTCACAGAAGCAACTGAGTAAAGTTAAAGAGTCCGGTTCTGTGTTTCTTTGGACGTCTTACACCCGTGTTCGATTCCGGCCAATGCAGGACCTTTACATTTTGCTGTCTGCACCCATGAGCTCGCCTGAATTGGGATAAACTTACATTCAGTGTCAATCTTCTTGAAACACCCTCTGTCCTGAACATTAGTCAGTGCTGCTTTGTCTAGTGCTGAAAGGATGTGAGAAGCTGGCTTTTGAATTGGTCTCACGGGTGCCGAATTCAAAACACCATGCAACCCACCTCAAATCCCCAAAATATTACCGCAGCTTCGGGCTCTAACCACCATTAACCAAATCCTTCCTCGCAATCCTTCTTCTTTCTCGCTCGGGGCTCAGCGTCTCCCTCCTTGTGGAAGCTCGGAGCTGTTTCCCTGAGATTTGTCCCACGGATGTGATGGAATGGATTTACCTTCCTTAACTCAAATTATTATTCTTTCCTTTGAAAGCAGAATGAGGGAAAGTTTGATATAAATGTATTTTTTCTTCTGCGTTTCATGAAACTTCTTTAATTTAAAATGTTTGACTGAAATACTTCAGAAAGAATTCCAGCATCCTCAGTATTTTGCTTTTGCATTTTAGTAAGAAGCTCAATCCTTGCATTGGCCAGGGGGTTGACCCCGTGTTTTCCGCAATACAGGCGTGCATTTTGCCCCTGAACCACCAACGCTTACCGGATCGGGAGCTCTAATTGTCCAGTCACATTCTTGTTTCTGATAATGAAAGGATAAAAAACAATGCAAAATACTGCAGTGTCTGGAAATGAAATTATTCAGAAAATGCTGTAAACACTCCGCAGGTCCGGGATCAACTGTGGAGAGGGAAACACAGGGTTAACGTTTCAGGTCGATGAGCTCTACTTAGATCGAAGGTTTACACCAATCATTTCAAAAAAATGCTGGTAATTTTATTTAAATTGATATTTCCATGCTCTGGTCAGCGCGATTTCCAGATACGGTGTTATTTTGTTGCTTAATATCACAAATTATACAACAAAGCTGGGAGTCCACGCCAGAAACGTCTGTTTATAAACAGGCACTTTAACCAAGTAACCCACGGAGCCAAAGCTTTTTCCCTGGGTTACAGGTATTGCCGGTCCCTTTGGTATCGCTTATCATTGATTCTCCATCTGTGAGTTGGCTTTGAATCCGTGAGTTCGTGCTGATTTGTGGGTGAGCGGCAGACTTGAAGAGATGTCCTGCTCGCTCTCCCAGATTGACAATGTGGAAAATGTGGAGCAGGCTTCTGTAAACAAACGGATATACATATTTACCTCACAGTTTCCGCATACCTGGGACTGAATTCCCGCTTTTTATAATAAAATCGCGGGTTTCTTGTTATATACTAGACACAGGCTCTGCACAGTATTTTTGGGCAGTTATTATTTCAAGACTTCTGCAGTGCCGCCAAGCTGAGGGAATTGGTGACGTTTGACCAAAAAGCAAGAAACTCGTCCGGGATCTATCGAATTTCAGTCAGTCGAATTCCCTAAGGGAAGGCAATTTGCTAATTTTGAAATTGTGCCCTGTACTCCCAAGTCCAAGTCATTACTATATATCAAGAAAACCAGTGGTCCTAGTCCCGATCTCTGGGGAACACAACTGTATACCTTCCTCCAGTCTGAAATACAGCCATTCACCACTACTCCCTGTTTCACTGTCACTTAGTCAATTCCGTATCCATGCAGCCACTGTCCCTTTTATTGCATGGTCTTTTACTTTGCTGGCAAGCCTATTATGTGGCACTTTGTCAAACGCCTATTTGGAAGTCCATGTACAGCAAGTCAACCTCATTGCCCTCATCAACCCTCTCTGTTACCTCATCAAAAACTACGTAGAAACTTACAGTACATCAGGAAACCATGTGGTCGGCCGTGCTTGTGCTGGTTATTCTGTCCCACATCCCACGTGTTGTGCGTAACCCTATCAGTCAATATTTTCTTCATTTAGTAAAAGTTAACGTTTTGATTAAGGAATTGTGTTCCATCAGCAGGTGCTGCAGAGAACATGATATATAAATCAAGCTGTGCCATGATTCGGATTCAGAACCGAGGTTGCAGCGGCCACACTGGAGAGTACTAACTAACTATACGATCACGGTAACACACATTAGTTGCTGCAATTATGTCCTGACCACAGTAAAGTCACACAGGGCACTGCTTAGAAACGGTGGATTTTTCGTAAAGAGGCTAAAATAAGGTGATTTCTGAATCCGTGAGTTTGTGCTGCTTTGTGGGTGAGCGGCAGGCTTGAAGAGTTGTCCTGCCCGCGCTCCCAGATTGACAATGTGGAAAATGTGGAGCAGGCTTCTGGAAATAAATGGATTTACATATTTACCTCACAGTTTCGGCACACCTGGGACTGAATTCCCGCTTTTAACAATAACATCGCTGGTTTCTTGATATACAGTGGGCACAGGCTCTGCACAAGTTTTTATTTTAAATTTTCTTCAATATCGCCAAGCCGAGGGTATTGTTGATTTTTGACTAAAAAGCGAGGGGCTCTTCCGGGATTTGAATCTTCGCCTCTCGCATTTAAAACAGCGACATTTTCTGCGTGAAAATCATACCCGTAGATAACACCTCGCTCCGTCTTTGTCTCTTAGTCTCTCTGTGTTTTACCCTCATGGACTTCTCAGGCTTCCTTGAACGGCCGAGGCTGATCTAACCTGCAACACCAGTAGAAAAGGGCAAAGAAAGAGATAATGACTGAGACGGCAGGGGAAGTAATTCAGAAAAGGTAAAAATTGACTTTCAAGTGAGGCTAATATTGTTGACTTGAAATATTTCGGTATCTCCTGATATTGTTGAACATTGTATTAGAAAGCGGGATTGGATGGACAGAAGCGGTCTGAAAGAATGGCTGTTCGGCTGTGGGTGGCAGCGAAATCTTACAGCTTCATTTCCAGCGGCTCGTTCGTCTCGGGGTTTTGATTCTCACTTAAGTACATAAGAACATCAGAAAAGCAGCAGCAGGCCAATTGGCCTCGTGAGCCTGCTCCGCCATTCAATAAGATCATGGCAGATCTTCTACCTCATCTCCACTTTCCTGCACTATCCGCAGATCACTTGATTCCCTTAATATTCAATAATCTATCGATCTCTGTCTGGAACAGACTCAAAGATTGAGCCTCCACAGCCATCTGGGATAGAGAATTCCAAAGATTCACCACCCTCTGAGTGAAGACATTTCTCCTCATCTCAGTCCTAAATGGTCAACCCCTTGTTCTCCTGGACACAGGCTCTGCAGTTAGAGGATTTCATTGATTGATATGGGAGAGGTTCCCCGGTTCAAATGATGTCTTTACAGAAGGCCGGATTGTCTTTTCTCCAGAGAATGTTAGAGCTCCAGAGGGCATAATGCACAGGGTTTGTCGACACAACACACCTGGAATAAAGCAAATATTTCAAGGAGATGAGCAGATTGAAGCTGACATGTTCATTATTCACAATTCAGGCGATTCCCAGTCCTTGAAGGACGTAAATGAACGAGTTGTGGTTTTGCTGCAAACGTTCATCACCGAAATCGGACTGAACATCGACTCTGGTGGGAATGGAACCCAAAAACTTTGAATGAAAGTTTCACCCATTAACTAGAAGTGCAACGTGAAATACATTGCAGCTCAGGGAGCATCTGTGGAGAGAGAATCAGAGTTAACGTTTCAGGTCGATAACCCTTCGTCAGAACTGGAAAAAGCTTGAGATGTAATAGGTTTTTAACCAAGTGTAGGGGCCGGGAAAGGGGGGAGGAGAGGAAAGAACAAAAGGGAAGGTCTGTGATAGGATGGAAGGCAGGAGAGGGATTAAGAGACAAAAGGGATGATGGTGCTTAAACACCTGTTATATGTCCCATTCGCACCAAACTGATTTGGTGCTTTGAAACCAGTCGATTAATTTAGACCTGCGGGACCGCTCGACAGACAAGCGCTGCGAAAGCAGGGCCGACGTTTGGAACAAAAGCAGCTCGATTTCACACGAAATTTCCTTGGGAAATCAAGTGAACTGGGGAGGCTAACTGAAGAACTGGGTTTTGTTTACCTGGTAGTTGGCACTTTTCCCTAAACAGTTGTTGAGCGTGAGCGACGGGAAGCGATTCATAACTGCAAATGAGGGGAGAAATATGCAATTTTGGCAAACTGGTTATCCAACAGGATAATGGACTCTCAGGAGGGAACAAAGAGAGGAAGAGGCGCACCGGATGGACCAGACAGGGTAAGGGACGCTCCGGGTGGACCAGACAGGCTAAGGGACGCTCCGGATGGATCTGACAGGGTATGGGACGCTCCGGATGAAGCAGACAGGGTAAGAGACACTCCGGATGTAGCAGACAGGGTAAGGGACGCTCCGGATGTAGCAGGCAGGGTAAGGGTCGCTCCGGATGGATCAGACAGGGTAAGGGACGCTTAGGATTTACCAGATAGGGTAAGGGACGCTCCGGATTTAGCAGACAGGGTAAGGGACGCTCCGGATGGATCAGATAGGGTAAAGGACGCTTAGGATTTACCAGATAGGGTAAGAGGCGCTCCGGATTGATCAGACAGGGTAAGCGACGCCCCGGATGTACCAGACAGGGTAAGGGGTGCTTAGTATACATCAGACAGGGTAAGGGACTCTCCGGATATACCAGACAGGGTAAGGGACGCTCTGGATTTACCACACAGGGTAAGGGACGCTCCGGATGTATCAGACAGAGTAAGGATGCTATGGATGTATCAGACATTGTAAGAGACGTTCCTGATGTGTCAGAGACATAAGCTCTGCTCAAGAGGTGCCAGATACGGTAAGAGACGCGCAGTGCCTATCAGACAAGGTGAGGGGTGCTTAGGAGGTATCAGAGAGTCTGATGGATGCAGCGTTATTACTTTCTAATTCTCACATTTTCTAAATATCAATAAAAGCAAAAGTTGTACAGGATGTAACAGATGTTATGCCGAATGCCACGTGGGGAAAATGAGCAGGTAGAATGGGGTCGGACTGGAAATTTGGCAGCGCTCAGCAATACATTTATAATTGTCACAGATTCCCCAATCCAAAACATAAATAAATAATACAATTAAATCTAATTATATTTATAAAGAACAGAGGTGCAAAAGCATTTACATCTAACACAATAGCAACTCACAAATACATTTTTATCCAACATGGACAGACCCAAATATACTTACAACCATCACAAGTGATTGATTGCTAAAAAAAAAACCTTAATTGTTTGTCTTTGAAGCCATGATATTTACATGGAAGTTTGCATTGACCTTCCTCCAAAGCCGCTGGAGGTTGTTGGAGAATGATTTGGGTCCTGACCGATTATTTGTTAGGCGGATTAGACCAAGTTCTGAGCGCAAGTCCAATATTTGAATTCGACATTAAAAATGGGCTCACGCGGGACCGTTCACAAATTTCAATCTACAATCCCCAATGCGAGATTCATACCCCTAGACTAAAGAATCACTCTGTCTAGAATACAGGCCCAATCAACTGGTGATCAAACGTAAAATCAAATGGATTTGTCATGTATTGTCCATTGCATTTTGACTGATTCAGGTAAGCAGACTATTGGAGACAGCAGTTTCACATTCCCATTAACAATGCTCTGTCACGTGTGCCCACAATTTCATTCCCGTCCCAAGCCTCTTTTTTGCTGTCGATGACTTGCCCGGAATGTGCTTGGAGAAGTGTTAGAATCGCAGTACAGCCCTTCCCACTGTCGCTTCCTCTAAATCTCGGTCCAGGATTTTCACCAGTGCAAGGTTAATCAGCTTGAGCTGCTGCTTAATTTGTTCTCGGCATTAACTGTGCGGATGCTTTAACTTGACCCACTACACGGCGTCTCCAATTTGTCGATTGCACCTGGAGGGCATTTTTCATATGTAAACCTGTAACATCTGCCGGAGAAAAATTCAATTTCAGCGTTTCCAAAACAATGAGTTGATCAATATCAACCTCGAAATCTTAACCTACACGCTACAGATGCAAATCTCTGCGCTCCTCTGCTTCAGTGATATATTGTTTTGCAGCGATGGGCAGTTTACGCTCTCTGAGGCTGCAAATGCTGCTTTCCGCCGGCAGCGGGCGCTTGTAGAGAACAGGACCGGACAGGCGACCTGAACTTCGCTGCTGTCCCGGCCTCACTCACTCCTGGAGCTGGGGAACAGCAAACAAACTCATGGGTTTGTTCTCGCATCTGAAATGCGGCTCCGAACTGTTGCTATTGACCGGGGCCGCGCTGCAGTATCCTGTAATGATCTCTCACATAGTCGGTATCTCTGTAGAGTTTGAGTGTGTACAGAACTGTATAGAGAAAAGGAGAATACCGCGCGGCTGTTAATGTATTTTATTAATCTCTACCTGCAAGAGATGATTGAATTAGTGACCTGTTGTACTTTAGATGGAAGTGATAACTACTACACATCGGAAACCGCTGTTCTTTAAATAATTACAGAAAAAGCCCAGAACAGCAATTGTCATCTACAAATACTCTTACCCTGCGATACGGATTCCATTCCACGTCGAGGAGTTAACTTTAAGAAAACTGTTTATTCTATTACATAAAACTCATTAGACTGTGTGAGAAGTTTGTTGTCATCGCCTTTAATCAACCGGTAACTCACATGGTTAACGAAATATGGGCAAAACTTTTTTTTTAAATTGTGTTTTGCATGTGATGAATTTTCATCGGTTCACATTTTGCAGACTGTATTTTAGTAGTTGGGTAAAAATGTTCAGTGCTTATGACACCAGGATCTGGTGCAGCCTTTGGTACATTCACCAGCTCGCTAACACATGAGTGTAACTCGTGCTTCACTCTTTCATATAAACCCAGCCAATGCGCCTCAATTAAACAACATTGCGCCCCCGCATGATTGGACAACCTGAAATGTGTAAGTAAATGTGCACGGATAACTAACACCAACCAAACGCAGCTTTAGTTGCACAATCGGTTAGCACGTGGTGCTTATAAAACAGTACAGTGCTTGGAGTAAATGCACGAGGTTGCGAGTTCGAGCCTCACCTGGAACAGCCAATGCTTTTGCGGTGTGATATTTCGACCAGAGCAAATTTGGTACAATTGGCTTTCCTGTAAACTTTTTGCTTATTAGCTGTTCTACGTGGGCTCTTAGATTCCCCAGGCCCACGGTGTTGCAATAATGGATGGGAATTTTAATGGAGCCCTTCAGTGTTACTTATTGACAGGAGGGAAGGTGGGGCCTGTTTCAACTGTTAAACCAGCAACTATCAGGCAAAGCTTAATGTGCAGGAAATAGATTCGATTTCAACGCATTTACTAAGCCTTTGGCACAAACGAGAAAATGTGTAAACTGACGTTTTTTCTGTACATGTTTCCGACATCATGTTGAACACAAACAACGATTCAACTGAACAAGATGTTGAATATTACAAGGAAGGAAGTTACGTACAGACAATCGCCGAAACACCATATCCACAATTAGGTTGTCGCCGAACTTCTTGTTATGGGGAGAATTGTGAGCAGATTCAGGGAAACTGCTAATATAAAGAAGTGGATTTAGGAAAAGATAACATATTTCAAATTAATGAACAGGTTCGCACCAGTGCACAGACACCTAATGCAACCACTTATTAAAATCGGCGGCTCGTTGGTCTTGGGGTATGATTCTCGCTTAGAGAATTTTGCTACTTAAAATGCGAGATGTCTCGGACATCACAGCTGGAATTGCTGTTCTTTGAAAAAGTCGAACATACTGAATGATCTGGGACTGTGAGCACACTCGGTTTAAGCCGACACAGAGTGATCCTTAATAACAACAGAAAATGCTGGAAAAACTCAGCAGGTCAGGTAATATCCGTGGAGAGAAATTTGAGATGACGTTTTGGGTCGAACCCTTTTTTGAAGATTCCCCTCACCATTAAAAGGCTTGTTATATCTCACAGCCATTAAATGGGCGGTTTTATAACATGTTGGAGAGCTTTCAATCAAACAGATTTTAATAACTCTGCAAAAAGACGAGGTTAAGACTGGAACTGTTGAGATATCGATCACAGAGTTAACATCAGAATCAGGCTCATTGTCCAGTGAGGCAGGAAACTGCGAACAGGTTGGAAGGGAATGTAGGATTGAGGGACGGAAGGGAGGAAAGAGATCTCGATTTGATCTTCATTCCATTACAGCTAGGTGAAATATTAGTTTGAGAAAGTAGGAGAACTGTTACCAAACGGAGAGAAAAGATTGTCTAACTTGGGGACTGTAACATTTTAAGTTCACGTATCTCCCAACTAGATCAGCAATCCCTCGCCTTAACCTCTCCCCAACCTCGATCTACCTTTATTGTCCAAAAGGAGTCATCCAAAAGTCCCTTTTATTTCAGTATTTCTGTTTCGAAACGGTAGAAACAATCTTTAATAAAGCCCTCTTTACGGCATGTCCTGCCCGTGCTCCCAGAATGACAATGTGGAAAATGTGGAGCAGGCTTCTGGAAACAAACGGATTTACATATTTCCCTCATAGTTTCGGCACATCTGTGACTGAATTCCCGTTTTTATTAATAAAATTGCTGTTTTCTTGCGATATACTGAACACAGGCTCTGCACTGATTTTCTGGCAGTTGTTATTCGAAGACGTGTGGAATGTCTCCAGGCCGAGGAAACTGGTTCTATTAAAAAGTCTCGCATTAATTGGTGTAAATTCCCTAAGCGAGAATCACACCCCTAGACCAAAGAGCCGCTGACCCTGCTCTGAGTGTTTAATCTCAGCAATGACGATTTCACTGGTTTGGAAATATGTAATTCGCTACAAATTCATAAAATTGAAAAAAGCCGCAGCGATCATCACAATAAACTAAACCCGCCGATATTTAAGAGGAGTGTAAGATGTTGAGAACAGTATCGAATATTGTGCAGGATAATGAAAATAAACAGCAGGAATATTGTGTTCTGCTCCCACATGACACAGATCAGCCTCAACCTCTGCTCCCTGCCCGCCGGCTGCTGAGACCTTGTCTCTAGATTATAAGCTGATTCTAGGTTGGAGATAAATATTCAGCCTAAACACTACGGGTGGATCCAAATATATAAAGCAGTTATTTTAGACCAGAGACCTCGTTACAACTTATATATTGCTCAAAGGCATCATGTATGAATATGCCATTAAATGTGTTTAACTATAGTGGGGGAATTTAAAGCAGAGTCGGAGCCAGTGGCTTCCAACGTGATCTTACCTGTGGTTCTCTTGCCTCTCTCTCCCCTTCCTCCCACACCCTGCAGGTGTTTATACCTTGTTTTAAATCTGCTGCTCTGGGCCAGTGCATTCCACAGTCTCACAACCCTTTCTACAAACACGCTTTCACTGCTTGACTTCTCTGTTTATTAGTTATGAATCACCTTGAGGTGCAATCGTGGTTTTCGTGATGTCAAATTAAAAGGCGGCCTTTTGGAAACTCGTTGTGGTCAAAGCTTCTTTTTGCACAGAATTGAACCTAAATCATTCAAGATGGAATATTGTATTTGCTGCATCACAATAAACAATATCTTGTTATGAATGTTAGCTCATTCGTTCCCCAGTGTCAGAGGAAGAATTGTCTGATCCCCTCATTTATTTAATGTAAGACACAAACACAGGTATTCCTGAAGAATCAACTCACATATTAACACTGAGACAAACACAGTGAGAGATACAGACAGCATCGGGACACAAGGCGGACAAGAGAGATGGATAAGTACAAAACGGCCTCATACTCCAGCAGTCAGTGACCGGTAGGTGATAGATAACAGTGAGTGGAGGCGAGTAGCGGAGGCGTAATTTGGTTCTGTGACTTATCTGGTGAAAGCGCCTGTCTAGTAAACAGGTCGATCCTGGGTTCGACTCCCAGCGGGGCCTTTTTTTTTTCATTATGACTCTCCAGGGGTGAGTTTATTCTCGTGTGAAAGGGCTACAATCCTTTTAAATGTGACTGCGGCTGCATTAGTTCCCACTCTGGATAAAGGCTCCAGTCGCTGTGGGACATGGGTCGAATTCCAGCGCTGTCATAATTTCTGGCGGTGCTGATTTTGGACTTATCCAAAAATCCATCTTTTCTAAGCGGTGCCGTGCGTTACTTTGCTGTGGACAGAGCAGAAGAACAGCAGCTCGTGTGTGGCACCATGATCATATTGTGGTCAGTGCTCTGCGGTTGTACCCGCTGCAACCTCGGTTAGAATCCCAGTCACGGTATAACTCGCTTTATATATTTTGTTCTCTGCGGCTCCTGCTGATAGAACGCAACAAGAAATCAATCATTACTACATGAAACAAATATTATTTGTTGGCGGTGAAAACCTATTTACTCCTTCAAAACCCCACGCTCTCACATGCCTGAGCTTAATGCCCCATATTTCAAACACAACTATTCTCCGATATTTTTTTTCCTTCCACAGTCAATAGCCTCCTTTTCCTTCCTCCTTCCATTTCTTTACCACTTTCCTGAGGTATTACGTTACCCTAACATTCACTTTCAAGTACTTAACTTCAGCAAATGTAAGTTTGCTCTGCGACAATCGTTGTTCCTGGGGGGACATGTCCTATTCGCACCAATCTCAATTGGTGCTTTGAAACCAGTCAATACATTCAAACCTGCGGGACCGCTCGACAGTCAAGCATTGCGAAAGCAGGGCCGGCCTTCGGAAGCAAAATAGCTGGATTGCACACGGAATATCCTTGGCCTAATGGATAAAGCTTCTGATTTCGCTGCTGATCGTAATCAGGATTGTTGTCAGTCACGGATCATTCTGTGTCTATTTAAAATGGGTGAGCTCACAATCCCGGATCATTCTGTGTGTTAGTTTTTTTAAAGAAATGCGATTGCAGCTGCGACGACCGAGTTGTTAAGTAGTTGTGTTAGAAGTTGCATTGGGTTTCTCTGCGCAGCTGCAAACCCAGCTCGCTTAATTCGAAATATATCTATCTTTTCCTAAATCCACTCCTTTATATGAGGTGTTGCGCTGGATTTGCTCACAATCCTCCCCACAACTTCTTGAAGACGGCAAACTTTTTCTTCTCTGTTTTGAATTTGACATCAAACCGACCATTTCTGACAGGCCCTAACTTGAAGAAACGGAAGGTCATTTGCTTACAGTAGCTGATTGTACATTTTCAACATTGTAAATCTGGGTGCACGGGCAGCACAAGTGGTGAACAGGACTTCCTTGCAGATTAGTTCTGTTCGGATACAAAAGGTAGTAAATGGAATAGCTGAGCTGCTAGGGGACGCGAGACGAGGTGGCCGAGTGGTTAAGGCGATGGACTGCTCATCTATTGTGCTCTGCACGCGTGGGTTCAAATCCCACTCTCGTCGTTTCTGTTAAATTTTTGACGCTTCGGTTCTTTTCACATTCACCTTAAACGTCATGTCCAAATTCACCTTTTGCTGCCAAGCCTGCTTCATTTAACTTATGTCATGTCTCAAGTAACCAATATACACTTTAAAGGGAAAACACTTGTAGGTCTATGGAGACTGGGACTAATTAGAGACAACGCACTTCAGTACCGTCAGAATCTGAGATTCCAATACTTAATGAGTTTCACAGTTATAATTCGGCGGCTCGTTGGTCTAGAGGTATAATTATCACTTTGGGCGTTTCACAGCTGAATTGCCATAAGTCCCAGGTTCAAATTCTGGTTGCGCCCTACTGGGTATTAGTCAGAAATCTTAGCTTCTTACAGCCGATCGACATTATAGAAAACATAAATACTTCTCATTAAAAACATGTGATTTCGCGTCGTTTTCCCCCTATCTTTCGAAATCCCAGAGCTTCACAGAAGCAACTGAGTAAAGTTAAAGAGTTCGGTTCTGTGTTTCTTTGGACGTCTTACACCCGTGTTCGATTCCGGCCAATGCAGGACCTTTACATTTTGCTGTCTGCACCCATGAGCTCGCCTGAATTGGGATAAACTTACATTCAGTGTCAATCTTCTTGAAACACCCTCTGTCCTGAACATTAGTCAGTGCTGCTTTGTCTAGTGCTGAAAGGATGTGAGAAGCTGGCTTTTGAATTGGTCTCACGGGTGCCGAATTCAAAACACCATGCAACCCACCTCAAATCCCCAAAATATTACCGCAGCTTCGGGCTCTAACCACCATTAACCAAATCCTTCCTCGCAATCCTTCTTCTTTCTCGCTCGGGGCTCAGCGTCTCCCTCCTTGTGGAAGCTCGGAGCTGTTTCCCTGAGATTTGTCCCACGGATGTGATGGAATGGATTTACCTTCCTTAACTCAAATTATTATTCTTTCCTTTGAAAGCAGAATGAGGGAAAGTTTGATATAAATGTATTTTTTCTTCTGCGTTTCATGAAACTTCTTTAATTTAAAATGTTTGACTGAAATACTTCAGAAAGAATTCCAGCATCCTCAGTATTTTGCTTTTGCATTTTAGTAAGAAGCTCAATCCTTGCATTGGCCAGGGGGTTGACCCCGTGTTTTCCGCAATACAGGCGTGCATTTTGCCCCTGAACCACCAACGCTTACCGGATCGGGAGCTCTAATTGTCCAGTCACATTCTTGTTTCTGATAATGAAAGGATAAAAAACAATGCAAAATACTGCAGTGTCTGGAAATGAAATTATTCAGAAAATGCTGTAAACACTCCGCAGGTCCGGGATCAACTGTGGAGAGGGAAACACAGGGTTAACGTTTCAGGTCGATGAGCTCTACTTAGATCGAAGGTTTACACCAATCATTTCAAAAAAATGCTGGTAATTTTATTTAAATTGATATTTCCATGCTCTGGTCAGCGCGATTTCCAGATACGGTGTTATTTTGTTGCTTAATATCACAAATTATACAACAAAGCTGGGAGTCCACGCCAGAAACGTCTGTTTATAAACAGGCACTTTAACCAAGTAACCCACGGAGCCAAAGCTTTTTCCCTGGGTTACAGGTATTGCCGGTCCCTTTGGTATCGCTTATCATTGATTCTCCATCTGTGAGTTGGCTTTGAATCCGTGAGTTCGTGCTGATTTGTGGGTGAGCGGCAGACTTGAAGAGATGTCCTGCTCGCTCTCCCAGATTGACAATGTGGAAAATGTGGAGCAGGCTTCTGTAAACAAACGGATATACATATTTACCTCACAGTTTCCGCATACCTGGGACTGAATTCCCGCTTTTTATAATAAAATCGCGGGTTTCTTGTTATATACTAGACACAGGCTCTGCACAGTATTTTTGGGCAGTTATTATTTCAAGACTTCTGCAGTGCCGCCAAGCTGAGGGAATTGGTGACGTTTGACCAAAAAGCAAGAAACTCGTCCGGGATCTATCGAATTTCAGTCAGTCGAATTCCCTAAGGGAAGGCAATTTGCTAATTTTGAAATTGTGCCCTGTACTCCCAAGTCCAAGTCATTACTATATATCAAGAAAACCAGTGGTCCTAGTCCCGATCTCTGGGGAACACAACTGTATACCTTCCTCCAGTCTGAAATACAGCCATTCACCACTACTCCCTGTTTCACTGTCACTTAGTCAATTCCGTATCCATGCAGCCACTGTCCCTTTTATTGCATGGTCTTTTACTTTGCTGGCAAGCCTATTATGTGGCACTTTGTCAAACGCCTATTTGGAAGTCCATGTACAGCAAGTCAACCTCATTGCCCTCATCAACCCTCTCTGTTACCTCATCAAAAACTACGTAGAAACTTACAGTACATCAGGAAACCATGTGGTCGGCCGTGCTTGTGCTGGTTATTCTGTCCCACATCCCACGTGTTGTGCGTAACCCTATCAGTCAATATTTTCTTCATTTAGTAAAAGTTAACGTTTTGATTAAGGAATTGTGTTCCATCAGCAGGTGCTGCAGAGAACATGATATATAAATCAAGCTGTGCCATGATTCGGATTCAGAACCGAGGTTGCAGCGGCCACACTGGAGAGTACTAACTAACTATACGATCACGGTAACACACATTAGTTGCTGCAATTATGTCCTGACCACAGTAAAGTCACACAGGGCACTGCTTAGAAACGGTGGATTTTTCGTAAAGAGGCTAAAATAAGGTGATTTCTGAATCCGTGAGTTTGTGCTGCTTTGTGGGTGAGCGGCAGGCTTGAAGAGTTGTCCTGCCCGCGCTCCCAGATTGACAATGTGGAAAATGTGGAGCAGGCTTCTGGAAATAAATGGATTTACATATTTACCTCACAGTTTCGGCACACCTGGGACTGAATTCCCGCTTTTAACAATAACATCGCTGGTTTCTTGATATACAGTGGGCACAGGCTCTGCACAAGTTTTTATTTTAAATTTTCTTCAATATCGCCAAGCCGAGGGTATTGTTGATTTTTGACTAAAAAGCGAGGGGCTCTTCCGGGATTTGAATCTTCGCCTCTCGCATTTAAAACAGCGACATTTTCTGCGTGAAAATCATACCCGTAGATAACACCTCGCTCCGTCTTTGTCTCTTAGTCTCTCTGTGTTTTACCCTCATGGACTTCTCAGGCTTCCTTGAACGGCCGAGGCTGATCTAACCTGCAACACCAGTAGAAAAGGGCAAAGAAAGAGATAATGACTGAGACGGCAGGGGAAGTAATTCAGAAAAGGTAAAAATTGACTTTCAAGTGAGGCTAATATTGTTGACTTGAAATATTTCGGTATCTCCTGATATTGTTGAACATTGTATTAGAAAGCGGGATTGGATGGACAGAAGCGGTCTGAAAGAATGGCTGTTCGGCTGTGGGTGGCAACGAAATCTTACAGCTTCATTTCCAGCGGCTCGTTCGTCTCGGGGTTTTGATTCTCACTTAAGTACATAAGAACATCAGAAAAGCAGCAGCAGGCCAATTGGCCTCGTGAGCCTGCTCCGCCATTCAATAAGATCATGGCAGATCTTCTACCTCATCTCCACTTTCCTGCACTATCCGCAGATCACTTGATTCCCTTAATATTCAATAATCTATCGATCTCTGTCTGGAACAGACTCAAAGATTGAGCCTCCACAGCCATCTGGGATAGAGAATTCCAAAGATTCACCACCCTCTGAGTGAAGACATTTCTCCTCATCTCAGTCCTAAATGGTCAACCCCTTGTTCTCCTGGACACAGGCTCTGCAGTTAGAGGATTTCATTGATTGATATGGGAGAGGTTCCCCGGTTCAAATGATGTCTTTACAGAAGGCCGGATTGTCTTTTCTCCAGAGAATGTTAGAGCTCCAGAGGGCATAATGCACAGGGTTTGTCGACACAACACACCTGGAATAAAGCAAATATTTCAAGGAGATGAGCAGATTGAAGCTGACATGTTCATTATTCACAATTCAGGCGATTCCCAGTCCTTGAAGGACGTAAATGAACGAGTTGTGGTTTTGCTGCAAACGTTCATCACCGAAATCGGACTGAACATCGACTCTGGTGGGAATGGAACCCAAAAACTTTGAATGAAAGTTTCACCCATTAACTAGAAGTGCAACGTGAAATACATTGCAGCTCAGGGAGCATCTGTGGAGAGAGAATCAGAGTTAACGTTTCAGGTCGATAACCCTTCGTCAGAACTGGAAAAAGCTTGAGATGTAATAGGTTTTTAACCAAGTGTAGGGGCCGGGAAAGGGGGGAGGAGAGGAAAGAACAAAAGGGAAGGTCTGTGATAGGATGGAAGGCAGGAGAGGGATTAAGAGACAAAAGGGATGATGGTGCTTAAACACCTGTTATATGTCCCATTCGCACCAAACTGATTTGGTGCTTTGAAACCAGTCGATTAATTTAGACCTGCGGGACCGCTCGACAGACAAGCGCTGCGAAAGCAGGGCCGACGTTTGGAACAAAAGCAGCTCGATTTCACACGAAATTTCCTTGGGAAATCAAGTGAACTGGGGAGGCTAACTGAAGAACTGGGTTTTGTTTACCTGGTAGTTGGCACTTTTCCCTAAACAGTTGTTGAGCGTGAGCGACGGGAAGCGATTCATAACTGCAAATGAGGGGAGAAATATGCAATTTTGGCAAACTGGTTATCCAACAGGATAATGGACTCTCAGGAGGGAACAAAGAGAGGAAGAGGCGCACCGGATGGACCAGACAGGGTAAGGGACGCTCCGGGTGGACCAGACAGGCTAAGGGACGCTCCGGATGGATCTGACAGGGTATGGGACGCTCCGGATGAAGCAGACAGGGTAAGAGACACTCCGGATGTAGCAGACAGGGTAAGGGACGCTCCGGATGTAGCAGGCAGGGTAAGGGTCGCTCCGGATGGATCAGACAGGGTAAGGGACGCTTAGGATTTACCAGATAGGGTAAGGGACGCTCCGGATTTAGCAGACAGGGTAAGGGACGCTCCGGATGGATCAGATAGGGTAAAGGACGCTTAGGATTTACCAGATAGGGTAAGAGGCGCTCCGGATTGATCAGACAGGGTAAGCGACGCCCCGGATGTACCAGACAGGGTAAGGGGTGCTTAGTATACATCAGACAGGGTAAGGGACTCTCCGGATATACCAGACAGGGTAAGGGACGCTCTGGATTTACCACACAGGGTAAGGGACGCTCCGGATGTATCAGACAGAGTAAGGATGCTATGGATGTATCAGACATTGTAAGAGACGTTCCTGATGTGTCAGAGACATAAGCTCTGCTCAAGAGGTGCCAGATACGGTAAGAGACGCGCAGTGCCTATCAGACAAGGTGAGGGGTGCTTAGGAGGTATCAGAGAGTCTGATGGATGCAGCGTTATTACTTTCTAATTCTCACATTTTCTAAATATCAATAAAAGCAAAAGTTGTACAGGATGTAACAGATGTTATGCCGAATGCCACGTGGGGAAAATGAGCAGGTAGAATGGGGTCGGACTGGAAATTTGGCAGCGCTCAGCAATACATTTATAATTGTCACAGATTCCCCAATCCAAAACATAAATAAATAATACAATTAAATCTAATTATATTTATAAAGAACAGAGGTGCAAAAGCATTTACATCTAACACAATAGCAACTCACAAATACATTTTTATCCAACATGGACAGACCCAAATATACTTACAACCATCACAAGTGATTGATTGCTAAAAAAAAAACCTTAATTGTTTGTCTTTGAAGCCATGATATTTACATGGAAGTTTGCATTGACCTTCCTCCAAAGCCGCTGGAGGTTGTTGGAGAATGATTTGGGTCCTGACCGATTATTTGTTCGGCGGATTAGACCAAGTTCTGAGCGCAAGTCCAATATTTGAATTCGACATTAAAAATGGGCTCACGCGGGACCGTTCACAAATTTCAATCTACAATCCCCAATGCGAGATTCATACCCCTAGACTAAAGAATCACTCTGTCTAGAATACAGGCCCAATCAACTGGTGATCAAACGTAAAATCAAATGGATTTGTCATGTATTGTCCATTGCATTTTGACTGATTCAGGTAAGCAGACTATTGGAGACAGCAGTTTCACATTCCCATTAACAATGCTCTGTCACGTGTGCCCACAATTTCATTCCCGTCCCAAGCCTCTTTTTTGCTGTCGATGACTTGCCCGGAATGTGCTTGGAGAAGTGTTAGAATCGCAGTACAGCCCTTCCCACTGTCGCTTCCTCTAAATCTCGGTCCAGGATTTTCACCAGTGCAAGGTTAATCAGCTTGAGCTGCTGCTTAATTTGTTCTCGGCATTAACTGTGCGGATGCTTTAACTTGACCCACTACACGGCGTCTCCAATTTGTCGATTGCACCTGGAGGGCATTTTTCATATGTAAACCTGTAACATCTGCCGGAGAAAAATTCAATTTCAGCGTTTCCAAAACAATGAGTTGATCAATATCAACCTCGAAATCTTAACCTACACGCTACAGATGCAAATCTCTGCGCTCCTCTGCTTCAGTGATATATTGTTTTGCAGCGATGGGCAGTTTACGCTCTCTGAGGCTGCAAATGCTGCTTTCCGCCGGCAGCGGGCGCTTGTAGAGAACAGGACCGGACAGGCGACCTGAACTTCGCTGCTGTCCCGGCCTCACTCACTCCTGGAGCTGGGGAACAGCAAACAAACTCATGGGTTTGTTCTCGCATCTGAAATGCGGCTCCGAACTGTTGCTATTGACCGGGGCCGCGCTGCAGTATCCTGTAATGATCTCTCACATAGTCGGTATCTCTGTAGAGTTTGAGTGTGTACAGAACTGTATAGAGAAAAGGAGAATACCGCGCGGCTGTTAATGTATTTTATTAATCTCTACCTGCAAGAGATGATTGAATTAGTGACCTGTTGTACTTTAGATGGAAGTGATAACTACTACACATCGGAAACCGCTGTTCTTTAAATAATTACAGAAAAAGCCCAGAACAGCAATTGTCATCTACAAATACTCTTACCCTGCGATACGGATTCCATTCCACGTCGAGGAGTTAACTTTAAGAAAACTGTTTATTCTATTACATAAAACTCATTAGACTGTGTGAGAAGTTTGTTGTCATCGCCTTTAATCAACCGGTAACTCACATGGTTAACGAAATATGGGCAAAACTTTTTTTTTAAATTGTGTTTTGCATGTGATGAATTTTCATCGGTTCACATTTTGCAGACTGTATTTTAGTAGTTGGGTAAAAATGTTCAGTGCTTATGACACCAGGATCTGGTGCAGCCTTTGGTACATTCACCAGCTCGCTAACACATGAGTGTAACTCGTGCTTCACTCTTTCATATAAACCCAGCCAATGCGCCTCAATTAAACAACATTGCGCCCCCGCATGATTGGACAACCTGAAATGTGTAAGTAAATGTGCACGGATAACTAACACCAACCAAACGCAGCTTTAGTTGCACAATCGGTTAGCACGTGGTGCTTATAAAACAGTACAGTGCTTGGAGTAAATGCACGAGGTTGCGAGTTCGAGCCTCACCTGGAACAGCCAATGCTTTTGCGGTGTGATATTTCGACCAGAGCAAATTTGGTACAATTGGCTTTCCTGTAAACTTTTTGCTTATTAGCTGTTCTACGTGGGCTCTTAGATTCCCCAGGCCCACGGTGTTGCAATAATGGATGGGAATTTTAATGGAGCCCTTCAGTGTTACTTATTGACAGGAGGGAAGGTGGGGCCTGTTTCAACTGTTAAACCAGCAACTATCAGGCAAAGCTTAATGTGCAGGAAATAGATTCGATTTCAACGCATTTACTAAGCCTTTGGCACAAACGAGAAAATGTGTAAACTGACGTTTTTTCTGTACATGTTTCCGACATCATGTTGAACACAAACAACGATTCAACTGAACAAGATGTTGAATATTACAAGGAAGGAAGTTACGTACAGACAATCGCCGAAACACCATATCCACAATTAGGTTGTCGCCGAACTTCTTGTTATGGGGAGAATTGTGAGCAGATTCAGGGAAACTGCTAATATAAAGAAGTGGATTTAGGAAAAGATAACATATTTCAAATTAATGAACAGGTTCGCACCAGTGCACAGACACCTAATGCAACCACTTATTAAAATCGGCGGCTCGTTGGTCTTGGGGTATGATTCTCGCTTAGAGAATTTTGCTACTTAAAATGCGAGATGTCTCGGACATCACAGCTGGAATTGCTGTTCTTTGAAAAAGTCGAACATACTGAATGATCTGGGACTGTGAGCACACTCGGTTTAAGCCGACACAGAGTGATCCTTAATAACAACAGAAAATGCTGGAAAAACTCAGCAGGTCAGGTAATATCCGTGGAGAGAAATTTGAGATGACGTTTTGGGTCGAACCCTTTTTTGAAGAAGGGTTCGACCTGAAACGTCAACTCAAATTTCTCTCCACGGATGTTGCCTGACCTGCTGAGTTTTTCCAGCATTTTCTGTTGTTATCTGGGATTTCCAACATCTGCAGTATTTTGCTATCGTACAGACTGATCCTTGACTGACCACGACCCCGCCCATTATAGACAGGCCTGATTATCATTCCTTGTGAAATCGCTGGAAACATAAATCGGGCGGTTTCTATAATGATGGTTCTCAATCTTCGATTTGCGATTTCTGCTCCACCTTCATTCAAGAAGTTGAAGAACTCAAGTGGTCCTTTTAAATTTTAGCAAAAGAGCAAGGGCACAGACTTGAATAGCCAGTGTGATTTTGACGACATTGCGATTCGAAGCCTATTTTTCGCAAAATTCAGTGAAATGCTTAGAAGGTTTCTCAGTATCAAATGTGTAGTGGAATAATGACAAAGATGGGATTTGAAGCCCCACGTGCAGAGCACAATGAATTAGTGGTCCATTCGCCTTAAACCACTCACCCACGTCGTCTAATGGGTACACTGCGCACAACCATTCCATTTCCTGCTATTTGCAGCTAAGCAGCAATACTCTGAAAGAAATTCCCCGTCACCACTTCTGCTGCCTGTGCACACAGATCTACAATGTTGAAAATGTACAATCAGCTTCATATAAGCAGAAGGCCCTCCGTTATCTTCAGGTGAGAGACTTTCAAAAATGGTCGGTTTGATGCCAGATTCAGAACAGGGAAGAAAAGGTTTCACCCCCTTATTTAAATGACCACGGCAGAACTCAAACCTGCAATTATCTGATAACTGAACGATTCGCACCAAAGGCAAATGCCTTATCCATTAGGCCACGCGGCCGCTGCTGCACCCACCTTCTTGTTATGGGGAGAAATGTGAGCAGATTCAGGGAAACTGCTCAGATAAAGAAGTGGATTTGGGAAAAGATAAACATATTTCAAATTTGGTGGGGTGGGACCAGTACAAACTGGACGGTCTGCACCTGGGCGGGACCGGGACTGATGTCCTGGGGGAGTGTTTGCAAGTGCTGTTGTGGAGGGTTTAAACTAAAATTGCAGGAGGTTGGGAACCTGTGCAGGGATACAGAGGAAAGGGAAGCAATGATAGAAACATAACACAGGAAGGAGAAAAGCAAAAGTGGAAGGCAGAGAAATCAAGGGTGTAACTCAAACAGAGCTACAGTAAATAATAATTCTAACAGGACTGAGTGTGTTAAAAAAAACAAGCCTGAAGGCTTTGTGCCTTAATTCGAGGAGCATTCTTAATAAGGTGGATGAATTAGCTTCACAAATAGATGTAAACGGATATGATGTATTTGGAATTACGGAGACATCGCCCCAGGGTGACCAAGGCTGGGAATTCAACATCCAGAAGTATTCAATATTCAGGAAGGACAGGCAAAAAATAACTGGAGGTGGGGTAGCATTGCTGGTTAAAGAGGAGATTAACACAATAATAAGGAAGGATATTAGCTCTGATGATGTGGAATGTGCATGGGTGGAGCTGAGAAATACCAAGGGGCAGAAAACGTTAGTGGGAGTTGTATACAGATCCCCAAACAGTAATGCTGAGGTTGGGGATGACATTAAATGGGAAATTAGAGATGCGTGCAATAAGGACACGGCAGTTATCATGGGTGACTTTAATCTAGATATAGATTGGGCTAACCAAATTAGTAACAATACTGTGGAGGAGGAATTTCTAGAGTGTAAACGGGATGGTTTCCTGGTACAATATTTCGAGCAACCAAATGGAGATCAGGCCATCTTAGACTGGGTATTATGTAATGAGAAGGGATTAATTAGCAATGTTGTTGTGCGAGGCCCCTTAGGGAGGAGCGATCATAATATGATAGAATTCTTCATTAAGATGGAGAGAGAAGTAGTTGACTCATAGATTAGGTCCTGAATTTAAATAAATGAAACTATGATGGTATGAGGCGCGAATTGGTTAGGATGGATTGGGGAATGTTACTTAAAGGGATAATGGTGGATAGGTAAGGGCAAACATTTAAAGATCGCATGGATGAACTACAGAATTTGTTCATCCCTGTTTGGCATAAAAATAAAAAAAGAAGGTGACTCAACCATGGCTGACAAGGGAAATTAGGGATAGCATGAGATCCAAGGAGAGGACATATAACATGGACAGAAAAAGCAGCAAAATTGAGCATTGATAGCAGTTTAGGATTCAGCAAAGAAGGACAAAGGGATTAATTTAGCGGTGGAAAATAGAATATGAGGGTAAGCTTGCATGAAGCATAAAAACTGACTGTAAATGCTTCTATAGATATGTGAAGAGAAAAAGATTGATGAAGTCAAGCGTAGGTCCCTTGCAGTCAGAATCAGGCTAATTTATAATAGGGAAAAAAGAATTGGTTTGGTACTGCCTTCACAAAGGAGGACATACATAACCTTCCAGAGATGTCGGGGAACATGAGAGGGAGCAATTGAATGAAATCAGTATTTCTAGGGAAATGGTATTAGGGGAATTGACGGGATTGAAGGCCGATAAATCCCCAGGGCCTGATCATCTACATCTTATGGTACTTAAGGAAGTGGCCCTAGAAATAGTAGATGCATTGCTGGTCATCTTCCATAATTCTATAGACTCTGGAATAGTTTCCATGTACTGGAGGGTGGCTAATGTAATCACACTATTTAAAAATGGTGGTAGAGAAAAAACGGGGAAATATAAGCAAGACATTGGTAGTGGGGGAAATGCTAGAATCCATTATAAAGCTGTAACAGCAGAGCACTTGGAAAACAGTGACAGGATCAGACAACGTCAACATGGATTTACAAAAGGTAAGTCACGCTTGACTAATCTACTACAATTTTTTGAGGATGTAACAGCTAGAATAGAAAAGGGAGAACCAGTGGATGTGGTGTATTTGGACTTTCAGAAGACTTTTGATAAGGTCCCGCATAAGAGATTGGCGTGCAAAGTTAAAGCACATGGGATTGGGGGTAAGGTACTGACTTGGATAGAGAACTGTTTGGCAGACAGGAAGCAAAGAGTTGGAATAAACTGGTCTTTTTCCGACTGGCAGGCAGTGACTGGTGGGGTACCGCAGTGATCGCTGCTAGGACCCCAGCTAATCACAATATATATTAGTGATCTAGGCGAGGGACCTAGATATAATATCTCCAAGTTTGGAAACAACACAAAGCTGGGTGGGCGTGTGTGCTGTGAGGAGGATGCAGAGAAACTCCAGTATGATTTGGACAGGAAGGGTGATTGGGCAGATGCATGGCAGATGCAGTATAATGTGGATAAATGCGAGGTTATCAACCTCGGTGGCAAAAACAGGAAGGCAGAGTATTATCTGAACGGCAATAGATTGGGAAAAGGGGAAGTGCAACGAGACCTGCGTGTCCTTGTGCACCAGTCGCTGAAGGTAAGCATGCAGCGCAGCAGGCAGTTAAGAAGGCAAATGGTATGCTTGCTTCATAGCGAGAGGATTCGAGTACAGGAGCAAGGATTTCTTGCTGCAGTTGTACAGGGCCTTGGTGAGACCACACCTTGAATATTGTGTGCAGCTTTGGTCGCCTTATCTGAGGAAGGATGTTCTTGCCATGGAGGGAGTGCAGCGAACATTCACCAGACTGATGCCTGGGATGGCAGGAATGACATATGAAGAGAGATTGAGTCGATCATGCTTATATCCGCTAGTGTTTAGAAGAATGAGAGCGGATCTAATTGAAAGTTATAAAATTCTAACAGGACTAGACAGACTAGATGCAGAAAGGATGATCCCGATGGCGGGGGAGTCCAGAACCAGGGGTCACAGTCTAAGGATAAGGGGTAAGCCATTTAGGACTGAGATGAAGGTGAACCTCTGGAATTCTCTACCACAAAAGGCAGTTGAGGTCAACTTATATATTCAAGAAGGAGTTAGCTATATTTCTTAAGGGTAGAGGGATCAAGGTATATGGGGAGAAAGCTGGGAGAGGGTACTGAATTTGGATGATCAGTCATGATCTCATTAAATAGCGGAACAGGCTCGAGGGGCCGAATGGCCTACTACTGCTCCTTTCTTATATGTTTCTATGTTTCTATTTAATGAACAGGTCCTCTGGGAACTGGGTTCACACCAGTGCAGGGAAACCTAATGCAACTTCATACACAAAATCGGCGGCTCGTTGGCCTAGGGGTATGATTCTCGCTTAGGGAATGTCGCTATTTAAAATGCGAAAGGTTCCAAGTCCGAGCCCCGCCACATTTAGTTAAACGTCACCAGCTCGGTCATCACAGCTGGAATCGCTTTTCTTTAAAAAAGTCTAACACATTGAATGATCCGGGATTGTGTGCACACCTGGTTTGAACAGTCACAGAGTGATCCTTCACTGACCACGACCACGCCCATTATAGACTCGCCTGATTATCATTCCTTATGAAATCGATGGAAACATAAATCGGGCGGCCGATTACGATGCGTGACTTAATCTAGGGCGCCAATTTGAAGTTTTACTCCGCTATCATTGTTCCCTTTATCTCCATCATTGCACTCCAGCCGAATGAACTGAGTTTAGGTGTCAGCCGTGGCTCAGCGGGAGCAAACTCAAGCCCCACTCCAGAGACTTGAGCACATAATCCAGGCTGACACTCTATTGCAGTACTGAGGTAGAGCTGCACTGTCGGCGGTGCCGTCTTTCTGGTATGACGTTCAACCGAGGCCTCTAGATCCCATGAGAGTATTCCAAAAAGAATGATGATTTCTCCCCATTGTACTGTCCATTATTTATCTCTCAACCAAAGACACTAAAACAGAAAATCTCGTCATTAAGGCTGATAAATATTTTTGAAATTACATTTCCTCCTAAATGATAAAGTTATGTTTCTGCTCCCTAATCATTTGGCTTTGTTTCCGCTAGTCTTTCATTTGGTGCCAATCGCAGAGGAAGGGAGATAGGTAGGGATGGTTCTGACTCTCAGATTCCCGCTCTACCTTCATTCAAGAACTCCAGTGGTCTGTTTTAATTTGAACAAGATATGAAGAGTGCAGGGGCACAGACCTGAATCACCAGTGTGATTTTGACGAGATTGTGATTACAAAGCCTATTTTACGGAAAATTCAGTGAAATGCTCGGAAGGTTTATCCGCATCAAACATGTAATGTAATAACGACGAGGATGGGATTCGAACCCACGTGTGCCAAGCACAATGGATTAGCCTGCGCTCAACCATTCCAAGTGATATGGGGAGAAGGCAGAGACATGGTACTGAATTTGGATGATCAGCCATTATCTCATTAAATGGCAGAACAGGCTCGAGGGGCCGAGTGGCCGACTCCTGCTAATATCTTCTGTGGTTTCTATGTACTGCTATTTGCATCTAAGCAGAAATACTCTGAAAAAATGTTCCCTTCACGGCTTGTTCTTCCCGTGCACACAGATCTACAATGTTCGAAATGTACAATCAGCTCATGTAAGCAAAAGGCCTTATGTTATCTTCTTGTGAGGGACTGTCAGAAATTGTCAGTTTGACTACGGCAGGACTCGAACCTGCAATCATTTGATAACTGAACGATTCGCATTGCAAGTAAATGCCTTATCCATTAGGCCACGCGGCTGCTGCTACCCCGCCCTTCTTGTTATGGGGAGAATTGTGAGCAGATTCAGGGAAACTGCTCATATAAAGAAATGGATTTAGGAAAAGAAAAACATATTTCAAATTAATGAACAGGTCCTCTGCGAACTGGGCTCACAACAGCGCAGGGAAACCTAATGCAACTTCAAGCCCAAAATCGGCAGTTCGTTGGTCTAGAGGTCTGATTCTCTCTCAGAGAATTTCGCAGCTTAAATAATTGCGGGAGATCCCGGGTTCAAGTTCCGGCCTGAACCCCGCCAACCTTAACAACGGGGTCATCACAGCTAATTTCGCATTCCTGTTAAAAATACTTATGCAATTGATGATCCGTGACTGTGCACTCACCCGATTTAATCATAGGGTCATAATCGCACAGACGGAGGTAATTCGGCCCATCGAGCCAGTGCCGGTTCTCTGTAGTGCAATCAAGTCAGTGCCATTCCCTCGCACTATCGCCGTATTTCTCCAGGTTTACTACCCTCAAATGCCTATCCAGTCTCCCCTTGAAAACATTCAGTGTCTCTGATTCCACCACTTCCAACGGCAGGTAATTGCAGGTCATCACCAGTGCGTAATTTTGTTTCTTCACGCTCCCCTGTATCTTTTGCCTATAATTTTAAATCCCCTAGTCCTTGTACTATCAACTAGTGGGAAAAGCCGTTCCCTGTCTCGCCTATCGAAACCCGTCATTATCTTGTACACTTCTGTCAAATCACTCCTCAACCTTTAATGAAAACAAATCCAGCTTCTCCAACCTGTCCTTGTAACTAAGATCCACCATCCCCGGAACCGATCTGGTAAATCTCATCTGCACCCTCTCAAGGGCCTTCACACCCTTCCTAAAGTGTGGTGACCAGGTGAGACGCAATATTCCAGTTGTGGCCTAGCCAGCGCTCCATAAACTCTCAGCATAACTTCTCTACTTTTGTACTCAATACCTCTATATATGAAGCCCAAGATCACAAATGCTTTGTGAACCACTCTCTCAATATGTCCTGCCACCACCAGGGACCTATGCACATTAACTCCCAGGTCCCTCTGTCCCTGCACACAATTTAAAACTGTGCCATTAAGTGTATATTCCCTCTCCCTGTTCGCTCTGCCAAAAAGCATCACCTCACAATTCTCTGTTTTAAATCCCATCTGCAACTTGTCTGCCCGTTCTGTTAGCCTGTTGTGTCCTGTTGTAGGCGATTGGCATCATCATCACTGTTTGCCACATCCCCAGGTTTGGTGTCATCGGCGAATTTAGAAACTCTACTCTGTAATCCAATATACAGGTCATTTATATATATATATCAAAAAAAGGCAGTGGCCCCAGCACTGACCCTTGGGGAACTCCACTGTCTACCATCCTCCAATCTGAAGTACAGCCATTTACCACAACTCGCTGTTTTCTGTCTTTAAGCCAATTCATTATCCAAGCTGCCACTGATCCACCCATTCCAGGAGCCTCAATTATGTTAACCAGCCTTTTACGTGGTACTTTGTCAAACGCCTTCCGAAAATTAATGTAGCCAACATCCATTGCATTCACTTCATTAATTCTCTCTGTTACTTCATCAAAAAATTCAATTAGATTAGGCAAGCACGTTCTGCATTTTACACATCTGTGTTGGCGCTACTTAATAAGCTTAAATTTCTCCAAGTGCCGGTAAATTTTTTCCTTGATTATTGTTTCTAAAACTTTACCCACCACTGATGTTAAACTGACCGGCTTGTAGTTATTGGATCATCCTTACATCCTTTCTTGAAAAATGGTGTCACATTTGCCACTTTCAAGTCCTCAAGCACCTCCCCCGCATCTATGGAAGATTGGAAAATTATGGCAAGCCTTCCTTGTCTCTAATAGGCCACACCACGCCTCTTACTACCCGCTTACTGTTTACATGCCAGTAGTAGATATGTGGGTTCCATTTTTTGTTTCACGCCATTCTACTCGCATACTCCCTTTGCCATTCTTATTTGTAGCTTCACATCCCCTCTCAACTTATTATATTTGGTCTGATTCTGCCTTGAAGACTTCGCCTGATACGCATCATACAACCTCCTTTCTTGTTTAAACAGAAGGGAGGTTGTATGATGCATTTAAGGTAAACATTCCCTTTAAACAGATAAAGAATGATCTAGGAATGACATCACATCACTTTTAAACAGACACAGAATGATCCGGGACTGACAGCACATTCCTTTTAAACAGACACAGAATGATCCGGGACTGACAGCACATCCCTTTTAAACAGACACGGAATGATCCGGGATTGGCAGAGCATCCCTTTTAAACAGACACAGAATGATCCGGTACTGACAGCACATCCCTTTTAAACAGACACGGAATGATCCGGGACTGGCAGAACATCCCTTTTAAACAGACACAGAATGATGCGGCACTGGCAGCACATCCCTTTTAAACAGACACAGAATGATCCGGGACTGACAGCACATCCCTTTTAAACAGACACGGAATGATCCGGCACTGGCAGCACATCCCTTTTAAACAGACACAGAATGATCCGGGAATGACAGCACATCCCTTTTAAACAGACACAGAGTGATCCGGGACTGACAGCTCATCCCTTTTAAAAAGCAGAGAATGATTCGGGACTGACAGCACATCCCTTTGAAACAGACACAGAATGATCCGGCACTGGCAGCACATCCCTTTAAAACAGATACAGAATGATCAAGGACTGACAGCACATCCCTTTTAAACAGACACACAATGATCCGGGACTGGCAGCACCTCCACTTTAAACAAACACAGAATGATCCGGGACTGACAGCACATCCCTTTTAAACAGACACAGAATGATTCGGCCCTGGCAGCACATCCCTTTTAAACAGACACGGAATGATCCGGGACTGGCAGAACATCCCTTTTAAACAGACACGGAATGATCCGGGACTGACAGCACATCCCTTTTAAACAGGCACAGAATGATCCGGGACTGACAGCACTTCCCTTTTAAACAGACACAGAATGATCCGGTACTGGCAGAACATCCCTTTTAAACAGACACAGAATGATCAAGGACTGACAGCACATCCCTTTTAAACAAACACAGAATGATCCGGGACTGACAGCACATCCCTTTTAAACAGACACAGAATGATCCGGGACTGGCAGAACATCCCTTTTAAACAGGCACAGAATGATCCGGGACTGGCAGCACATCCCTTTTAAACAGACACAGAATGATGCGGGACTGACAGCACTTCCCTTTTAAACAGACACAGAATGATCCGGGACTGGCAGAACATCCCTTTTAAACAGACACAGAATGATCCGGGACTGACAGCACATCCCTTTTAAACAGACACACAATGATCCGGGACTGACAGCACATCCCTTTTAAACAGACACACAATGATCCGGTGCTGGCAGCACATCCCTTTTAAACAGACACAGAATGATCCGGGACTGACAGCACATCCCTTTTAAACAGACACAGAATGATCCGGGACTGACAGCACATCCCTTTTAAACAGACACAGAATGATCCGGTACTGGCAGCACATCCCTTTTAAACAGACACAGAATGATCCGGGACTGACAGCACATCCCTTTTAAACAAACACAGAATGATCCGGGACTGACAGCACATCCCTTTTAAACAGACACAGAATGATCCGGGACTGGCAGAACATCCCTTTTAAACAGGCACAGAATGATCCGGGACTGGCAGCACATCCCTTTTAAACAGACACAGAATGATGCGGGACTGACAGCACTTCCCTTTTAAACAGACACAGAATGATCCGGGACTGGCAGAACATCCCTTTTAAACAGACACAGAATGATCCGGGACTGACAGCACATCCCTTTTAAACAGACACACAATGATCCGGGACTGACAGCACATCCCTTTTAAACAGACACAGAATGATCCGGTGCTGGCAGCACATCCCTTTTAAACAGACACAGAATGATCCGGGACTGACAGCACATCCCTTTTAAACAGACACAGAATGATCCGGTACTGGCAGCACATCCCTTTTAAACAGACACAGAATGATCCGGGACTGACAGCACATCCCTTTTAAACAGACACAGAATGATCCGGGACTGACAGCACATCCCTTTTAAGCAGAAAGAGAATGATCCGGGACTGACAGCACATCCCTTTTAAACAGGCACAGAAAGATCCGGGACTGACCGCACATCCGTTTTAAACAGGCACAGAATGATCCGGGACTGACAGCACATCCCATTTAAACAGACACGGAATGACCCGGGACTGACAGCACATCCCTTTTAAACAGGTATACAACGATGCGGTTTATTCTTGGGCCCCAAGTTGAAGATTTAGTCCACTGTCATTTTTTTGTCTTCGCCATTTCACTCGAGCCGAATGAATTGAGTTTAGGTGTCAGCCGTGGCTCAGCGGCAGCAAACTCAAGCCCCACTTCAGAGACTTGAGCACATAATCCAGGCTGACACTCCAGTGCAGTACTGAGGGAGTGCTGCAATGTCGACGGTACCGTCTTTCTGAAAAGACGTAACACCGAGGCCTCAGATACCATGGCACTATTTTGAAAAGAACGAGGATTTCTCCCCAGTGCACTGCCCATTATTTATCTCTCAACCAAAGACAAAGAAACAGATAATCTGGTCATTAATGTTGATAAAATCTTTTAAAATTGCATTTGTACCTAAACGTTAAAATTATGTTTCTGCTCTCTAATCATTTGTTTTCCCGTTAGTCTTTCATTGGGTTTCAGTCTCAGAGCAAAGAATAGAGAGGAAATGGTGTATCTGTGATTCGCGATCTCTGTTCTATGTTTATGAAATGAGTCTGTGTTTATTTTAGTATTCGCATGAACAGCGCAGAGGCTCAGACTGAAAAGCCCAGTGTGACCAGTAATGATGAGGATTGGATTCGAGCCCATGTGTCCAGAGCACAATGGATTAGTTTGAATGACCATCGGTTCCTGGGACTAGGGACAGGGTCACTGGCAAGGCTTTTGGAAGCTAAGCAGAGCCAGGCCTGGTTAGTACGTGGAGTAGATGACCATTAATCGAAGATCAGGTGCAGAAAATCACTGGATAGGAGCCCCGAGGAGGGGCGATTGGTGAGAAGGTCACGGAAGGAGCCGCGGGAGGGGCGGCTGGTGAGCAGGCCCGGGCGTTGGACTGAAGATTGTCGGAATGGTGGAAATGGAATGGCGGCACGCACAGACGCAGCGGCTTTACTTCTCCCAGGACGGTGCTATTTACGTTTAATGTTAATATTACTTGTACTGGACTCATGGGAGCTTGCAAGATCACATTTCGTTGTTCATGTACTTCTGCATTGTACAATGACAATAAAGTTGAATTATATTATATTTTAATGGTCGGTTTTAAGCTGGATTCAGAGCAGATTAGACCAAGTTCCGCCCAGTGAGTTAACAGACCGTGCACCACTGCTCTGCTCTCCCCCATAGTCCGACAAGATTCTCCATACCACCTATATATTAATCATTTAAGCCTTGCCATGAGCTAAGTGCAGCAAGCTTGGGAGGAAAACGTGACTTTGGACGGAAGGATCTGTAGGGTTTTTATTTTAGCTCCCTTCACTCTTTAGGGTAATCAGAGCTCAGATCAACCAAAGCTTTAAACTTTTCAAACAAATCGTTTTATTTTCATAATAATACAAGTATTACAGAGAGAGATTCGTACAACCTTTAACTCAGTGGTGCAACTCAAAACTCAGAATGGTCAAGTCTTCTGCTTCGGGAGTGGGAGAGATGAATTATGTTTTGGTGTCCTCCTTGTTGTTTTTCTGGTCAGTCTTCCAGATCTCCACTCCGTTTGTCTGTCCTGAACTGTGTTCTGCTTTTCACTTTAGAATGACTGCTCTTGTACCATTGCTGCTGACAGAAACAAGCCTTTCAGTGAGTTTCCATTCTCTCTCGCCCATGGTTACACAGACTGATGCTACCGGACAGCACCGAGTGTATGCGAAGGTTCCTCAGAGACTGTCGAGGCCTCCTTATCTGGAGCTTCCAGACAATCTGCAGAACACTTTTGGAATTCGGCCAGCAAACATTCTTGAAGCAAGTAAGTGATCCAGGTCTCTCGGCAATCCTTTAGTTTCCTTAAAACCGGCATTGCAAATTCCAAAATACTTCCAGAGGGAGCAGATTGAAGAAAATAAATTATTTGAAGTAATTAATTACAATGACGAGAGAACCCGCTGCGAGCAGGGTTCAAATCTACGCGAAAGAACCCCATTGGATTTCAAGTCCAACGCCTTAACCACTCGGCCATCGCAGCTACAAAAACGCCACCTCCAACAATTTAAATTCTGAAATCGCTGACCCAGTTTATTATTGGCGATGACGGTTTCGTGATATATAATTTGCTGGAAAGTCAGCAAGTCCAGAAGAATCGCAGTGATCATTAAAATAAAACAAAAGTTCTGATATTTAACGGTAATGTAAGATGTTGAGAACAGTATGGGATATTCTGCAGGATAATGACAATAAACAGCAGGAACATTGTGTTCTGTTTCCACAAGACTCAGATCAGCCTCAGCCTCTGCACCCTGCCCGCCGGCTGCAGAAACCTTGTCTCCAGATTATTAACTGATTCTACATTGGAGATCAATATTCAGGATAGAGAATGAACACAGCGGGAGAGATCAAATATATAACGCAGTTATTTTAGACCAGAGACAGCGATAGATGTCCTATATTGCTGAAATGCATCAATGTGTGAATATGACATTAATTGTGTTTAAATACAGTGGGGGATTTAAAGTAGATTCGGGGCCAGTAATTTCCAAGGTGATCTTTCCTGTGTCTCTCTTGCCTCTCTCCCTCCTTCCTCCGTTGGGATCACAGGTGTTTTTGCACAGAATTGAACCTAAATCATTCAAGTTCGAATATTGTAAGTGTTGCATCACAATAATCGAAATCTTGTTATAAATGTTGGCTCATTAGTTCCCCAGTGTCAGAGGAAGAATTGTCTGATCCCCTCATTGATTTCATGTAAGACACAAACACAGGTATTCATTCAGAATCAACCCACAGATTGAATCAGAGACAAACACAGTGAAATACTGACATCGGGATACATGGCGGAAAAGACAGGAGAGATGGATCAATAAAAAACGGCCTCAGCCTCCAACAGACAGTGACAGGTAGGTTATAGATATCAGTGAGAGGAGGAGGCAATGTTGTGGTATGATTTAGCTTCGTGGCTTAGCTGGTTAAAGCACCCGTTTAATAGATAGGAGATTTTGGGTTCGACTCCCAGTGGGGCCTTTTTCTTTGTCCGAATGAATCTCCAGGGGTGAGTTTCTTCTCGTGTGAAAGGGATACAATCATTTTAACTGTAACTGCGGCTGCACTAGTTCCCATTATGGATTAAGACTCCATTCGCTGCGGGTCGTGGGTCGAATTCCACCGGTGTCAACATTTCTGGCGGTGCTGATTTTGGCATCTTCACCAAAAATCGATCTTATCTAAGCAGTGCCGTGCGTGAGTGGGCTGCGGTTAGGGCAGAGCTGGCGCTGCTGATGTGTGACGCCAGGATCGTTTAGTGGTCAGTGCTCTGCGTTGTGGCCACAGCAACCTTACTTCGAATCTAAATCAACATATAGCTCGCTTTATATCTTCTGCTCGCTGCGGCCCCTGCTGAAAGAACACAGCAAGAAATCAATCTTCTCTACATCAAACCGCACTTTTTTTTTTGATGGTGAAAACGTATTTACTCCTTCAAACCCTGCGCTCTCACATGCCTGAGCTTGATGCTCCATAATTCAAACCCGCCTCTTCCCAGCTTTTTCTTCCGTCCACAATCAATAGCCCTCCTTTACTTTCCTCCTTCTGTTTCTTTGTCACTTTCCTGCGGCATTACCTTAATCTAACATTCACTTTCACCTACTTACACCGTTAGGTTTGCTCTGCTACCACCGCTGTTCCTGGGGCACATGTCCCATTCGCAGCAATCTGAATTGATGCTTTGAAACCAGTCGATACATTTAGAACTGCGGGACCGCTCGACAGACAAGCATTTAGAAAGCAGGGCTGGCTTTTGGAAGCAAAACAACCGGATTGCACAAAAAATGTTCTTGGCCTAATGGAAAAAGCATCTGACGGTAATTGCTAACCGTAATTGGGATTGCTGTCAGTAGCGGATCATTCTATGTCTGTTTAAAACGGGTGTGCTCACATTCTTGCTTTGGTGTTTCATAGCTGCGAGGCGCCCCTTGTTTCAATCCCGGAACAGCCCCGCTCGCTTTTAGTCAAAACTCAGCTTCTTACAGCCGATCGACATTTCAGAAAATATACTTTCCATTAAAAACATAAGATTTCGTGTCATTTTTCCCATATATTTCGAAATCACAGAGCTTCATTTAAGCAACTGAAAACCAACCAACTGAGAAAAGTTAAAGGCTCCCCGGTATGTTCAGCTCGGTGTCTCATTGGAGTTATTGCATCCGTGTTCGATTCCGGCTTATGCAGGACCTTTACATTTTGCTTTCTGCACCCATGAACTCGCCTGAATTGGGATAAATTTACATTCAGCGTCAATCTACTTGAAACACCCTCTGCCCTGAATATTAGTCAGTCTTGCTTTCTCTAGCGCTGAAAGGATCTGAGAAGCTGGCTTGTGAATTGGTCCTATGGGTGCCGAATTCAAACCGTACAGGGTTCTGTACTGGCTGGGAATCAACCCGGCGTGACCAGCCTGCCTGTTCTGATTAAAAGGGGTGAACACCTCACCTTTCGATCAGGCACATTAATGCCTTCCAGAATTAATGGAATGCGTTTTGCTTACAGAAGCTGATTCTACATTTTCAGCATTGTCGGTCTGGGTAGGACAAGCTGTAAAGGGGTCTTTCTTGCAGAGTATTTCTGTTTGGATGCAAAAAGCAGGAATTGGAATGGCTGAGTTGATGTAGACGGGAGACGAGAGGTTAAGACGATGGAATGTTAACCCATTGTGCTTATTTATTGTGTTGAATGCTTGATTCTGATAAACCTTCCCAGCATTTGACAGAATCTTACATAAAATTAGCTTTAAATTCTAATCTCGTCCGAAGCACTGGTCTTGGCCACTTCATTGTTCATATCTTGTTTAAATTAACAGGGACCATTGGAATTCTTCACCTTCTCGAATGAAGGTAAAACAGAGATCAGGAATCAGAGAGAGAACTTTCTTCCTTCTTCCTTAGTTCGTTCGGCTGGTGTGAAATGACGGTGGTAAAAAAAGATGACATCCAAATAGAAACAATGTGCACGAAAGTCCTCTTCACCACAAGTCCTGCCAGTTACACCCGGATCCACAGCGTTGAAAATGTACAGTCAGCTTCTGTGAACAAAAGGAATTTAGATATTTCCGTTACATGAGGTCAGTGATTGTTAGAAATGGTCAGGTGTAAAACAGGTCCGATCCACGTTGGAACCCAGTGTGCAAACCGACCGCGGAAGACTGGAAACTACAATTGTCTGATAACATTATAATACACCAGCAAGTTAAGCAGCTTATCCATTATGTGATCCGGTTATTACTGAATGATTTCTCATTGATTTTGAAATTCCACTGAATTAAATGAAGGTGGAATCGCTTTAATTCTACACGATCATCTCGGCTCATCCTTGGGCCGAGTGGCGAGTGGTGCAAACAAATTTTGCAACTGAATCATTAATGTTCTTCAAGGATGGGAAACTGCTCCCTACACTTCCTGTCACACAAGTGGCCCCAGTCCCATTCCACATTCATGATGCTTAATCCCCTCTGAGCTGGACCGACGAACCATTTTCACAAAGGAGGCTCATCGTCTGCTCAGCAGAAAAGTCAATCTGCTGGACGTCCAGCTCTGCCAGACTGCATGTCCTTTCAGACAGCTTTCCAACTGGACACAGGCGTCCAACTGCCGTGCGAGCATTGCTGAGTAGTTCAAGTCAACAATATTAGATTCTTATTACAAAACTTGTTTTGAATCTCCGACTTATATTATCAAATAAGATTTTGCAGAATTAATAGCTCAACATTGTCGTCTGTCTCAGCATCCTCATATAATACACTCTAGAATAGTCAACTGTACTGAAAATGTTGCGTTATTTCACGGTGACAGCGAAGAAGCATTTGAGTGCAGACATTGGCCATGAAGTTTCACCATTTCTTGTCCTCAATGCATGGCTGGAGAGATGGTGCAGGAGGGAGGGCGTTAGATTCCTGAGGCATTGGGACCAATTCTGGTGAAGGTGGGACCTGTACAAGCTGAAAGTCTGACACCTCAAGAGAGCAAGTACCAATATTCTCGTGGGGAGGTTTGCTAGTGATGTTGGGGAGTGTTTAATCTAGCTTGGCAGGGGGATGGGCACCAGAATATAGGGGTACAAAAGAGGAATAAGGCGCATAAAAGAGTGAGTGTGTTGGATAGTACTAGAGAAGAAAGTAGTGCTAGAGGAGGAAGTGGTACAATATTAGATTGGAGCAGATTCATTCAACATAACAAAAAATACCAGATGATCTGGGCATTGTCAATTGGTTTAGAATGCATGTACGGAAAAGCACAAAGTGTGGTGAATAAGGTTAGTGAGTACAAGTACAATTACCCGTGTAGCAATATGATGTTTTGGCAACATACGAAACGCGTCTTTAAAACGGTAAGGACTTGTCATTTAATATGCAAGG
This sequence comes from Somniosus microcephalus, assembly GCF_052327205.1. NCBI lineage: Eukaryota > Metazoa > Chordata > Chondrichthyes > Squaliformes > Somniosidae > Somniosus > Somniosus microcephalus. Next base: position 49,816,202 of record NW_028225179.1, read on the forward strand.
GAACAAAATGTTCAGAACGTATATGGATGAAAAAATGGGAGATGGGATGACAGTTCGGATTAAGGAAGACATTGTAGTGTTGGAAAGGGAAGATGTTCTTGAGGGGAAAAGGACATAATCCATTTTGTTAAAGTTGTGGAGCAGAAAGGGTGTGATCACGGTATTGGGGTATTCTACAGGCCCCCAAATAGTGCGAGGGAGACAGAGGAGCAAATCTGCAGGGAAATCGTAGAGATATGCAAGAGCTATAGAGTGGTGATATTGGGGGACTTTAATTACCCAAATATCGATTGGGATAATGCTAGAGTAAAGGGAAAGGAGGAGGAGGAAGTTCTCAAATGGGTTCTGAAGTTCTGAAGAAGGGTTACGACCTGAAACGTTAAATCTGTTTCTCTCTCCACGGATGTTGCCTGGCCTGCTGAGTTTTTCCAGCGTTTTCTGTTGTTATTTCGGAATGCCAGCATCCACAGTATTTTGTTATTCTATAAGTTCTGAAATGTGTTCAGGAGAATGTCTTTGGCCTCTATGTTCTTCGCCCAAGTAGGAAAGAGGCATTGCTGGATCTGGTGCTGGAGAATGAGGTGTGCCATGTCGACCAAGTGTCTGTGAGAGAACACTTGCATACGAGTGATCATTGTATCATAAGATTTAGATTAGCAATGGAGAGGAGCAAGGAACAATCTAGAATGGAACACCTAAACTGGAATAGGGTTAACTTCAATGGGAAGCGAAAGGATCGAGCCAGATTAAGATGGAACCAAAGGATGACAGGAAAAACTGTAACGGAACAATGATAGATCTTTAAGGAGGAGATGTTCCAAGTACAGGCTAGATACATTCCAACAAGAGGGAAGGGTAAGGGAATCAAAGCAAGGGCTCCTTGGACGAAGAGGGAGATAGGGAAGAAGATAAAACAAAAAGGGGGTGTATGATAAATGTCAGGTGAATTCTTCAACGATGAACCAGACCAAATACAATAAGTTGAGAGGGGAAGTGAAGAAGAAAATAAGATTGGCAAAGAGAGAATATGAGAGTAGAATGGCGGTTAACAAAAATTGGAAACCAAAAATTCATCTACCGGCATGTAAACAGTAATAAAAGGCGGGTAATAAGAGGTGGGGTGGGGCCTGTTAGGGACAAAGAAGGTGATATGTTTAGAGGCGAAGGGCAAGGCTACAATACTCAATGACTACATTGTGTCTGTGTTTACTAAAGAGGTGGATGCTGAAAAAGTATCAAAAGAAGTTGAAAAGTTAGAAGCAATGGAATGGGTGATAATTAATAAACATGATGTACTAGATAGGCTGGGTATTCCTAGAGTGGATAAGTCGCCTCGTCCAGATGGCTTGCATGTCAGGTTACTAACGGAATTGGGGGAGGAGATAGCAGAAGTGCATGCCATTATTTTCCAATCTTCCCTAGATGCGGGGGAGGTGCCAAAGGATTGGATATTGACAAATGTGACAACATTGTTCAAGAAAACGTCCAAGTCAAGCCTAATAAGTACAGGCCGGTCAGTTTAACATCAGTGGTGGGTAAGGTTTTAGAAACAATAACGAAGTCTAAAATTAACGGGGAATTTGAGAGGTTTAAGCTAAATAAGGACAGGCAGCACGGAATTGTAAAGGGCAGATCGTGTTTGCGTAATCTATTTGAATGTTTTGATGAAGTAACAGGGAGGGTTGATGAAGGGAATGCAATGGATGTTGTCTGCATGGATTTATGGAAGGCGATTGACAAAGTACCACATAGAAGGCTAGTTGACAAAATTGAGGCTCATGGAATAGTTTGGATCAGTTGCAGCTTGGATAAGAAATTGGCTTTTTCTTCTTTTCCTCCATATAACTCGATTCCCTTACCTAACAACATCGTGTAGATCTCAGTCTTGGAAGCAACAATTGATCCCCAGCACCCAAAGCCTTTTCCAATACAGATTCTGGATTTCTACAAACCTTTGAGAGCAAAGTTGCTTTCGTTTTAATTTTCTAAATGGCCCAGCTCTAATTTTGATAGAATGACACTTGTCTTTGATTCCCCAAACAGAGGAAATAGTTGATCTCTATCTACACTAATAATCCATTTAACACGTTAAACACCACAATCCGATCCCCCTCAATCTTTTAAACTCACGTGAACAGAAGGCAACTTTATACAATCAATCCTCATAATATAACACTGTGAGTCTCGGTGTTAATCTAGTAACTCTGCACTGCACAACTCCAAGGCCAATATATCCTTCCTGAATGCCATGCCCAGAACAGAGCGTATAGATGTGGTCCGACTACAACTTTGTAAATTGGAGAATATCATCCTCCTCTTTAGTATTTCAGCCCTCTTGAGGTAAAGGTCAACCTGCTTTGGAAAGGGAGCAGAGGATAACCACTAGACTAATTCCCAGTATAAAGCAGCTTAGTTGTCAAGATCGGCTGAACGAGTTGCCTGTCGGCACTTTACAGAAGCCTAGACTGAGGGTTGATCTGATCGAAGTTTATAAGATGATGAAAAGTAGATTCTGTTCCAGTTCACAATTTGTTCCAATTAAATATTTGAGGGAGGACCAGGGGTGACAATTTTAAGTTGTATAAGGCCAGATCTTGATCAGATGTCAGGAGGTGGTACTTTTCCAAGAGAATAGTAGAGCTCTGGAACAATCTGTCGGCTCTCGCAGTGAATGCTGATTCACTGAATTTCTTCATGTGAGAGCTGGACCTGTTCCTGGCAGGGGCACCTCGTACAACAGCTCGGTACTACGAGGAATACAGGGCCAGGGTGACTTCCTGCACTATTTCCGCCCACCTAGAGGGGTCAGAGAGGAATTTCCCCGAATAGAAACCGAGATGTAATGGACACAAGGTGTCTGAAAGGCAGGCTGATGGGGTGTTGGTGGCAGATAAATTCTATATTGGCTGAATGGCTACGTTGCCAGCGACTCGTTGTTTTGGTGGTGTGATTCTCGCTAAAGCGAGATTGATTGATCACTGATTGATACGTGAGAGGTCTCATGTACAAATCCTGGACAAGTGCAATATGTTCCCATTTGTAGTGAAAAACCATCAGTTTCTGGTGCAGCGCAACCCATCTCGTCTCGCGCTTGCTGCAATATTTATGTATTAATCATGATACACGCCATTAATGCATCATTATTTCGATTCGAGTTCCCAGCACTGTCAGGCTCCATAATCATTATTGATCAGAAGCTGCCATTCAGCGATTCTGGTTTGTCTAAAGTTAAGCTCAAAGTGAAAAAGTCCTCGTTCGCTCCACGTTTCAATAGCCTCCCACGTCCCTATAATGTCCGATTCTCCCAGTTACTCATAAAGAAATTGGGATGACAATGCAGGTCAGTAAGCACAGGGGTGATGGCTGGACGGGACTTGGTGCGAGTAAGAACACGAACAGGCAGGATTACCTCAGTTCTCCGAAGGATAGAACGTAGAAGGCCGGCCAGGTGTGCATTGGAACAGTCAAGCCTGTTGTGTTCTGATCTGGGCACCGCACGCAGGAAGGATATATTGTCCTTGGAGTGGTGCAGCGCAGATTTACCAGATTAATACCGAGGCTTACAGGGTTAAATTATGAGAATTAATTGTATAAACTTGGCTTCTGTTCCCTTGGATTTAGGTGTTTAAAGTATTAAAAGATTTAATAATATAGATAGATTTAAACTAGTTTCTCTGACTGGGGAATCAAGTACAAGGGGGAAGCAACTTAAAACTACAGCCGCTTCATTCAAAAGTGAAATCAGAAAGCATCTTTTCGCATAACGGTTTGTAGGAATCTGGAACACCCTCCTTGATAACTCCGTGGATGCCGGGGGTTAATTGTTGCTTCCAAGACTGAGATCGACACATTGTTGTTAGGTAAGGGGTTCAAGTTATATGGAGCAACGGCAGAAAAATGTAGGTGAGGTGCAGATCAGCCATGATCTAATGTAATGTCGGAGCAGGTAGAAGGTTGAAAGGACTACTCCCGCTCTAAGTTCGTGAATTCTGTTCTCTTCCTTCTCAGATAACTTTAACCTACATTAGCTGTCAGCAGACTGGATAAAGAAATCGTCTTTTCACTCCTTCTATTCTGGAAGGTCGCTTCTCCCCCCTTCATTCTCCTCTTCCAGTCCTGGTACAGCCTGAAGCAGCGGAGGTCGAAGTTGTACCAGCTTCAACCAAACACAGCAGTACTGCGCAGCAGCCAGCAGAGGGTGCAGGTGGTGCAATGCTGCACAGCGGCCAGAGGAGGGAGCAGTAGTACCAGACAAACCTCGATCCTGTAGAACAAACATACACAGGTGAAGGTATTTTACCCCTACACGCCGGGAGTTAAAATCGAAATGTTCAGCCTAGAACGGAGGCATCTGCGACATGGTATTGCAGAGATCTACAAGAAACTACCTCGTGTGGAATACCAGATTACATTGTGGGAGAAATAACAAGAAGAAACAGCCTCAAAAGTGAAAGGAAACTCTTTAGGGCTGATTTCAGGAGAATGATCAACACTTAGAATGGGCTCCCGGCAGAGCGGTGGTGGTGAAAGCCCTGGAATGATTTAGGAAAAAACTGGATTAAACAATGAGGTGAAGACTACGGATGCTCTGGAGGGCTGCATTAGAAAGGGCTGAATGGCCTTCCTCAAGGAGCTTGTGATCATTGCGGGTAGGTGTGAAAACGGTGTCCTTCCCAGGCTCAATCATTATTTATCTTAATGGCTGTCTGTATACTGAATAAAACTGGGACATCAATCATTCTGGCCAATTTATATACCTCAATTAACATAACAAAAATACCAGATTATCTGGTCATTATCTCATTGCTGTTTGTGGCAGCTTGCTGTGCGCAAATTAGCTACCATGTATCCTACCTTACAACAGTGAGGTACAACAGTACTTCATTGGCTGTAAAGTGCTTTGGCACGTCCGGTGGTGGTAAAAGGCGCACAATAAATGCAAGTCTTTCGTTCATTTATCTACTTCAGTGAGATGAAAATCCAGAAATAACAACAGAAAATGCTGGAAAAACTCAGCAGGTCAGGCAACATCCATGGAGAGAAATTTGAGTTGACGTTTCGGGTCGAACCCTTCTTCAAAACTGGAAAGTATGGAAAATAAATCGAAGACAGGGCTGCGATCGGACAAAAGAAGTGAAAGAAACAAAATAGTAAAAGAGACCTTGAAAGGTATTAGAAGCTAGACGAGATGGTAATAGGCTGAGATTAGATGTAAAGTGTACTGGCAGGGCAAGAGATAGCTGCCAGGTGTGAGAGAGAAACAAAAGGAAAGGCGGGGGGGGGGGAAGGAGTGGAAAAATTACAAGTAAAAATGTGTAATAGGGGCCGAGGTTATGATCTGAAATTGTTGAACTCGATATTGAGTCCGGAAGACTGCAAAGTGCCTAATCGGAAGATGAGGTGCTGTTCCTCGAGTTTACGTTGAGCTTCCGTGGAACAATACATTCAACTTCCAGAAAAAACTCGTTGATAGAAAGTGTAGGCCGGAGAGATTGCCTCTGATTCGGAATATTTGCACTGCCCCTCTTCCCAAAGTGCTTGAGATTCACGTGGATTGATTTGAAAACTTCTCGTTTATCTTTCCAAATATCTCGCAGTGAATTCAAGGTCAAAAGTCAAGAATAAAGCGAAGACTCGCCCGGGATTTGAACCCGCGACCTCTTGCATATGCTATACTGATTAACCCGAAGCGAAAATCATACCCCTAGACCAACGAACCGCCGGGGAAAGTAGCTACACTTACAGTTTTTCCATACTCAAGCCATGTGTTGGCTGCTCTTGATAAGCAGAGCACTTGAGACCGAGACAGCTCTGACATTACCTTCTCTACCTGTCTTCTGAAGCGCAGCACTGCTCCACTCAGACAGTTAATGAGCTGTTAGGATGGTAAGGTTTCCAGGCATCAGGTGCCCATCCCGAGAGCAGCAGCAGAGTGTCTGCATTAGTTTGGCGCGAGGCCTCAGGTTTGGACAATATTTCAGCAAAGGCAGTGAGAAGACATGGAGGCAGCGAGTGACGCAACAACTGCCCCGGAAGTAACCATTCCGTTCTGTGACTGTGGCAAGTTTTGTTTGCGCAGGTGGTTCAGTTGATAGCCCCAACCATCTCCTCCCCCGGCCATCGTGATTTATGCCATATTTGCACATTCAGGACAGGGCCCGGGCAGATGCACCCATGTCTCACCTGGGGCGCTGAGGCTCCTGCCTCCCCTGATTATCAATTCACCCATCTGTAAATTAGAACCTAAAAAAACTGCTTTACAAAGCACAGGTGCGGTTGGAGACGATGTGACCTTCTAACCAAATCTCAGCCGCATCAGACAGATTAGTCTGTCTATAAAAATCAAAGAGTTTTCCCAGACAGCTTCGATTCAGACCAATAAGCTTACTCAGACCTAGACTGTACCTTCGCTGACATAGGGAGCACAATCACAGGCACATATTTCACTAGACGGACCCAGGCAGCTCCTACCCTGACACAGGGAGCACGGCCAAAGGGACACATTTTCCTATACAGACACAGACAGCTCCTACCCTGACACAGGGAGCACCACCAAAGGCACAGACTTTCCTAGAAGGAACCAGGTAGCTCCTACCCTGACATAGGGAGCAGCACCAAAGGCACAGACCTTCCCAGACGGACCCAGGCAGCTCCTACCCTGACACAGGGAGCACCATCACAAGCACAGACTTTCCTAGACGGTCCCAGGCAGCTCCTACCCTGACACATGAAGCACCACCACAGGCACAGACTTCCCGACAGAGACTCAGGCAGCTCCTACGCTGACACAGGGAGCACCATCACAAGCACAGACTTTCCTACATAGACCCAGTCAGCTCCTACCTTGACACAGGTCGCACCAGCACTGGCACAGACTTACCTACGCAGACCCAGACAGCTACTAACCTGACAGAGGAGCACCATTACAAGCACAGACATTCATAGTCAGACCCAGTTAGCTCCTACCTTGACAAAGGGAGCACCATCAAAGGCACAGACTTTCCTACAAGATCCAGGGAGCTCCTATCCTGACACAGGGAGCACAACCACAGGCACAGACTTTCCTACACAGACCCACGGAGCTCCTACAATGACAAAGGGAGCATCTGTACAGATCCAAGAAATCCTGCAACGATCCATTCGCTCCTACATAGACATAGACAATTCCTACAATAATACAGCCAGCACCTATACATGAGCCCCTATACAGCCATGGACATTTCCTACACGGGAACGGACAGTTCCAAGAAAGGCACAGAATGTTCCTACACAGACCCAGACATCCATACGCAGAACCAGACTGCTCCTAAACAGATCCAGACATTCCTACGCAGGCCCAGATTGCTCCTACACAGACCCAAACATTCCTGCACAGACACAGACAATTCCTACACAAATCAAGACAACTCCTGCACAGACCCAGACATTCCTACACAGACCCAGACAGCTTCTACACAGACCCAAACATTCATACAAAAATCCAGACAGCTCCTGCACAGACACAGACATTCCTACACAGACCCAGACATCACCTTCATTGAGACCAAAGAAAAATGCTGCTGATGCTGGAAATCTGAAATAAAAGCAGTAAATGCTGGATATACTGAGCAGGTCTGGCAGCATCTGTGGAGAGAGAAACTGTTAATGTTGCAGGTTCACTGCCTTTCGTCAGCTTCTTCATATACCCTGGTTTCTCCTACACAAACCTAGAAAGAACCTACACTGACTCAGATATAACATACAGACCCAGACAATTCCTACACTGACACAGACAACCCTTACACAGACCCATTTATAACATGCAGTCCCAGACAGCTCCTACCCTGAGACAGACAGCCCTTACACAGACCCAGATATAACATACAGACCCAGACATCTCCTACCCTGACACAGACAGCCCTTACACAGACCCAGATATAACACAAAGTCCCAGACAGCTCCTACCATGACACAGAGAACTGTTATACAGACCCAGATATGACACACAGACCAAACAGCCCCTGCCCTGACACAGACAGCTCTTACACAGACCCAGATATAATATAAAGACCGAGACAGCTCCTACGCTGACACAGACAGCTCTTACACTGTCACAGATATAACATACAGTCCCAGATATCTCGTAACCTGACACAGAGAGCTCTTATACAGTCCCAGATATAACATACAGGCCCAGACAGCTCCTACCCTGACACAACCAGCTGTTACACAGACCCAGGTAGCACCAACACAGACCCATTAAGTTCTTACACAGGCCCAGGAAGCTTCTACAAAGACCTAAACAACTCCTGCACAGACCATGAGCTACTACTCGGACAGTTGCTACAAGGACCCAGATATGCCCAACACAGGCCCAGACAACAGGTGAGATCAGAGAATTCAGCTTAGACCAGAGATGAAGCCTGGACCTTTCCTGTTCTTTAGGCCCAGAAACTCACCAAATAAGATCAGCGAACACCCCACAAGCCGCAGAATGATCCTGGGCACAACCTGCACTGTATGGGGCTCAGTACCACACCGGTTGATATCTGCTAACTCAGCACAAACCGGGGATGAATACAGAGAGTTTACTGATTTTTATGGCTCAGTAGCACACATCATGAGATGATCTAATACACCACAGGCCGATGATGATGCCTGGGCCCTCCTGCTTTGTGCGGCTCAATATGATGCCGGGTGAGATCAGCTGATGAAGCACAGGCCAGTGTAGGAACCTCGGCCCTTGTTACTTTCTGTGGAGCCCGGCACTGGGTGAGATAATCGATCTCAGTGCAGGCAGAAATGAAGCCTGGAACTTTCCATCGCGCCTGTGCGGCCTCTTTGTTAGAACTCTCCATTAGTTCCAATACCCTGGAATTTTACTATAGCCATGTAAAGATTGCCCTTCCAGTATTAATTACATTTCCTATTGAAAGTTATTATTGAAACTGCTTCCACCATCCTTTCAGGCAGTGCATTCCAGATCACAACAACTCGCCATTTGAAACAATGGTCCCTTATGTCGCCTCTGGTTCATTTACCAATGAGATTCAATTTGTGGTTTCGGGTTACCGGCCCTTCTGCCACTGGAAACAGTTTCTCCTTATTTACGATGTCAAAACCGTTCATGATTTTGAACACCTCTGTCAAATCTCCTCTTAGCCGTCTCTGCTCTAAACAAACCCAGCTTCTCCAATCTCTCCACATAACTGAAGTCCCTCATCCCTGGAACCATTCCAGTAAATCTCTTGTTTTCATTTCTTCCCTCTCATAAATAATTACAATGATTTTGTACAAAGAAAAGCACGAACATAATAAAAAGGAAAGCGAAATAAATACTGAGCAAAATGGATGTGAATGTTTGGAAGGTGAAAAGAGCAGAAAATGTGAGTTTTATTATCGATCAGTGAGAGGAATCCATCGCTCTCTCGGGCTTGTGTGGGTCAGTTTACTGATAAACCCGGGAATTGAGAGGAAGCTGGTTCATGGTTTGCAGAACAAGACGGGCCCCTGGGGTGGCGGCAACAGCTGTCGCTCTGCAATAACTGACAGAGCGGGTAAAGTGCTGTGGGCCCCGTTAGCTCAGTCGGTCGACCTTGAGACTCTTAATCTCAGGGACGTGGGTTCAAGCCGCACGTTTTGCCAGTTGTATTATTTTATTTTTTAGGCTGATTTCACAGGTGATCCCCAGCTCTGAATTTCTGCAGTGAGTTCAGGGAGTGTTTAACATAAATGTAATTCAACAGCGGTATCAGAATATCTCTCCCAGATTCCGGACTCTTATCTCTCCAGCATCTCGCTGCTGAACATTTAACTTCATGTAATTTCCCCTGCAGCTCGGGGTTCGTGTGCTCTGTAAATGTTACCAAAAAAACCTTCAGTGTATTTCACTCCGTGTCCAACCCTATGAGGTCTCCTCTGGTGTGTCAGCTTTCTGTCTTTATAAATGCTTCAGCAGATCATTCACATTACCTGATTTCCATGATCTGGTCGGGTCCCATTCCCCAGAGTGAGGAATGAGCGGTGCCCACCCGGGATTATATTTTCTTCCAAAATAGTGACAGGAAGCTTCATTAACGGGGGGCCAGCATAGCTCAGCTGGGAAAGCGTTCGACCGAAGAACCTAAGGCCCCTGATTTCGGCCGTTTTCAGTTATTTTGTGTCTCTTTCTTTGGTCCGATTCTCGAACTGAACGAATTACACTGAAGTTATGAATCTGCCACTGAGGTATTGGGTTGGAATAGAGAGAAATCATGGATGAGAAATATTTATATTTTTTGTTTTTTGATTTGTTTCCCGATCTCCTTCTACCCTTTTAACTGGTTTATTTCCTCTCTGTCTCGGGTGAACATTTGATTTGATGCATTTGTCCTAAACTGATGCTATAGAGCTATAAAGTGATGCTATTGGGGGGATTTAATTACCCAAGTATCGATTGGGATCATGTTAGGGTAAAGGGAAAGGAGGGGAAGGAATTTCTGAAATGTGTTCAGGAGAATTTTCTTGACCAATATGTTCTTGGCCCAACTAGGAAGGAAGCATTTCTGGATCTGGTGCTGGGGAATGAGGAGCGGCAGATCGACCATGTGTCTATGGGAGAACACTTAGGTATGAGTGGTCATCGTATCATAAGATCTAGATTAACAATGGAGAGGAGCAAGGAACAAACTAGAGTGGATCTTCTAAAGTGGGATAGGGCTAACTTCAATGGGATGTGGAAGGATCCAGCCAGGTTAAAATGGAAACAAAGACAGACAGGAAAAACAGAAATGGAAGAATGGGTGATCATTGAGGAGGATATGTTCCAGGCTAGGTATATTCAAGCAATGGGAAAAGTTAGGGAACCTAACCAAGGGTTCCTTGGATGATGAGGAAGATAGGGAAGATGATGAAACAAAAAAGAGGGTGCATGGTGAATGACAGGTGAATTCTTCAAGGGAGAACCAGACCAAATACAATAAGTTGAGAGGGGAAGAGAAGATGAAAATATAATTGGTAAAGAGAATATGAGAGTAGAATGGCAGTTAACATAAAAGGGAACTCAAAAATCTTCCACCGGCATGTAAACAGTAAGCGGGTAGTAAGAGGCGGGGTGAGGCCTGTTAGGGCAAAAGAAGTTGATATATGCTTAGTGGTGCACGGCAAGGCGAGACTATTCAGTGAGTATTTTGTATTGTGTTTACTAAGAAGGTGGATGCTGACATAATATCAGTAGAGACGGAAAACTTTTTTACGCAGCGAGTGGTGATGACCTAGAATTCGCTGCTGACGCAAGTGGTGGAAGCAGAGACACTCAATGTTTTCAAGGGGAGACTGGATAGGCACTTGAGGGAAATAAACTTGCAGGGCTACGGGGATAGAGTGGGGAATGGGACTGACTGGATTGCTGTACACAGAGAGCTGGCACCAACTCGATGGGCCAAATGGCCACCTGCTGTGCCGTTGTGACTCTATGATGCCTTTGGCACATCTCGGGGTGGTGAGACGCGCTGTGTCTATCTGCTGCTGCTTATTACCATTAACGTGAACAGGCCACGAGTTAAACGTATATCAGCAAACCGAGGAAAGACAAATAAACGGAATGATGTGTTGCAAAGGTGCAATGGATGTTATTCAAAATAATTTCCACGTGGCATTTTGTGTGGATTTAGTTTTGTTAAGTTTAGATTTTTTATGTTAAGAATATTATAAAAAACCGAAATACAGCAGCAACTTGACTCTATATAGCACCTTTCACAGAATCAGAGAATAGAATGGTTACAGAGTGGAAGAATGCCTTCCATCACGTCGAGCCCGTGCCACTCTCAGCAAGAGCACTTCAGCTAGTCCCATGCTCCCGCCCTTTCCCCGGAGCACTGCATGTTTTTCCTTCAGATACTTATCCAACTCCCTTTTGAAAGCTGTGATGGAATCTGCCTCCACCACCTTTTTTGGGAATGCATTCCAGATCCTAGCCACTCGCTGTGTAAACAAAGATTTTCTTCAGTCGCCTTTGGTTCTTTTGCCAATCAACTTAAATATATGTCCTCTGGTTCTCAACATTTCTGCCAATGGGACCACATTCACTGTATCTACTCTGTTCAGACCCTCATGATTTTCAACACCTCTATCAAATCTCTTCTCAATCTTCTCTGCTCTAAGGAGAACAACCCGACCTTCTCCAGTATATCCACGTAACTGAAGTCGCTCATCACTGGAATCATTTTCTTGAATCTTTTGCTGTACCATTTCTAAGGCCTTCACATCCTGCCCAAAGTTTGGTGCCCAGCATTGGACACAATACTCCAGTTGGAGCCGAACCAGTGTTTTATACAGGATTATCGTAATTTAAAAGCTATTGTACTCTATACCTCTATTTAGGAAGCCCAGCATCCGGAAAGCTTTTATTAACTGCTTTCTCACCCTGCCCTGCCACCTTCAACGATTTGTGCCCATATACCCCAGGTCTCTCTGTTCATGCACTCCCTTTAGGATTGTACCATTTTGTTTACATTTCCTGCCCTCATTCTTTCCACCAAAATGTACCACTTCTCACTTTTCTGCATTAACTTTCACCTGCCACGTGTCCGCCCATTCCTCCAGCCTGTCTATGACCTCTTGAACTCTATCACTATCCTCCTCACTGTTCACTATACTTCCATGTTTTGCGTCGGCTGCAACTTTTGAAGTTGTGCCCTGAACACCCACGCCCAATCATTATTTATATATCAAGAAATGCAGTGGTCCCAGAACCGACCCCTGGGGAACACCATTGTATACCTTCCTCAAGTCCGAAAAGCAACATTTCACCACAGCTCTCTGTTTCCTGTACTTAGCCATTTGGTATCCATGCTGCCACTGTCCCTTTTATTCCATGGGCTTTAACTTTGTTGGCAAGTCTATTATGTGGCACATTGTCAAACACCTTTTGAAAGTCCATGTACACCACGTCAATCGCATTGCCCTCATCAACCCTCTCTGTTACCGCATCAGAAATCTCTCTTAAGTGGGTGAGAGAGTTATTCAACAATCAGTGAGCGCACCACATTCCTTAAACAATGTTCCGATATAAAATTAAAAAAATAATCTCTAACAGAAAACTTAGAGTGTAATCAAAAGTAACAGAAAAAGCGCACTTAATTCTGAATATAATTATTGCCCCAAAACTGGATATTCAATCCTTGAAACACTGCCCTGAAATAAACTCAGTTTCGCACTCTGTGAAAGCTCAGTGATCCCGCCGTGATTGAAAGACACAGCATTTTACTGCGAATGCAGATACACTGGCGTTCCACCACTAGGTCCACAGTTTACAAGTGACGCCGAATCCAGAGAAGGTAGATTGGTGCGGACCGCTGCCCGGGCTCTCGGAGTGCGAGAGTTGGATGCAGCAGCAGCCAGACTGCCTCAACAACAGCGAAGGTTCCCCGATCTCTAATCCAGCCACTACCGACGGAGAGCTGCTTGAGCTGTGCCTGGGAGCCGTTGGAAACAGTGGCTACAAGAGCAGGTCAGATGCTGGGTATTCTGTGGCGAGTGTCTCATCTCCTGACTCCCCGAAGCATTTCCACCACCTACAAGGCACAAGTCAGGTGTGTGATGGAATACTGTCCAATTGCTTGGATGAGTGCAGCTCCAACAAAACTCAAGAAGCTCGACACCATACAGGACAAAGCAGCCCGCTTGATTAGCACCCCATTCACCACCTTAAACATTCACTCCCTTCATCAGCGGTGTACGGCGGCTGCAGTGTGTACCATTTACAAGATGCACTGCAGCTACTCGCCAAGGCTTCTTCAGCAGTACCTGCCAACCACACGAATTCTACCACCTCGAAGAACAAGGGCAGCAGGCACATAGGAACACCATCACCTCCAAGTACCCCTCCAAGTCACACACCATTCTGAGTTGGAAATATATGATCGTTCCTTCATCGTCGCTGGGTCAAAATCCTAGAACTCCCTCTCTAGCAGCATTGTGGGAGTACCTTCATCACACGGACTGAAGCGGTGCAAGAAGGTGGCTCATCACCGCCTTGTCAAGCACAATCAGGGATGGGCAATAAATGCTGGCCTTGCCAGCGATGCCCACATTCCAGGAAGGTATAAAATGAACAGCTATACTGCGCACAATGCCACTTAATAAAGGAATTGCTGATGAAGTGCTTGACCTGATCAATGTTCCCTCCATTTTTTTCTTTCATTTTGAACTATGCAGTGAGCATTGATTCGGACAGCAACCAAATTAGCACAATTTATGGCAGTGGGGGGATTCAAACACCTGCTTCTGAAAAGATATGCAGTCAAAATCCAGCACCTTAGACCGCTCGGCCACGCTACCGCACCAGGAATATCTTAGTTCTGATAGTGGTGACTGATATTTGAAAGCTGGATCTCCTGTTGCTTTTGATTTGAGCCAAGGGCTTTGCAATGAGACATAAGGAAATAAAAGAGCTTTCGGAGGTGTGTTCATTGAGCGAGGTGGTTGAGAGATTAAGGCGGTGGGTCACTAATCGACTGTGCTCTACACGCATTGTTCCGAATTCTATGATTATTGCATTTAAGACTAAATCTTTTCCCCCTTTTTTCAACACATCCAAGACTCCTGTTTCTGAGTCCTATCCTTGCCCAATTCGCAGTGCTGATTTTGTTTTGCTGCCTCACTCTATTTGCTCAAACAAGCAAAGTCCTCATTTCCACCCAAACTGTTTCTTGCACAGAGGTGTTGAAATTTTACGATATGAGCTACGTGAAGTATCATTCAAAGTGGGCAGTGACGTCCTCGTAAAAGTAACATTCTCTTCAGATGCTGCCTGAGCTGCTGAATATGTCCAGCATTTTCTGTTTTTAATTTTGTGCTTTCACTGTAGCAGTTTACCTGACAGCACAAAACTTGCCTCAAGGGCGCAGCTCCAGGCAAAACGTTTCTGCGCTTTTCTCACACACATGATCGTGCTTAACGTTCCTACACACGATGTAAGTCAGCCGTTTCCGCCCACATTGTCCTGAGCCACGGCATTCCAAATACACTTTGCTCTTGGTATCAGGGAGTCTCAGAGTTTATCAGAGGGGATTGCAATGACAATGGGATCTCAGAGGCTGTGGGGGAATTTAAGGGTTTCTGATATAGTATCACGTGGGTATGAGTGCTCTAAATGGATATCAGGGAGAGTAACGGACTCTCAGAAGGTATTGGAGAGGTTAAGGGAAATCAGGAGGTGTCAGAGAGGGTAAGGAACGCTCGGGAGGTATGAGAGAGAGTAAGGGACGCTCGGAATGTATCGAAGAGAGTAAGGGACGCTGAGGTGCTCTCAGCGAGGGGAACCAATGCTCTGTAGAGTCTCTCAGAGTGGGTAATGAATACTCAGGTTGTATCAGCAAGATTGAGGAAGGCTTAGGAGGTAGCAGCGAGGCTGGTGGAATAAGAGTTGTTATCTTCTAAACATCTCCTTGTCTAAATGTTAACATGGTTAATGAAAGCAAAGTTGAATCCGAATGTAACAGATGGTCTGCCGTGTCCCACGTGGGGTCGATGAGAAGGTAGAATAGGGCCGGACTACACATCTGCAGCGCTCAGAGATACATTTATAACTGACACAGATCCCCCACCCAATATATTAAATAATACTAAAGACACATCTAAGTATATCAGTAACTAACAGAGACGCAAATCACTTGCATTCAACACATCAGTACCTCTCAAATACATGTGTATCTAACATGGACACACCCAAATATATCTACAAGGATCACAGGTAATTGATTGCTAAAACAAACTTTAATTGATTGTCTTTAAAGCCCTGATGTAAATATGGTAGTTTACATTAACCTTCTTCCAAAGCCACTGGAGCTTGCTGTGGAATGAGTTGGGTCCTATCTGATAAAATATGATGTAGAACTGCAAGTTTGAAGCACAATGGATTGATATCACTGGCCCTGTTCTGTTGACTCCTTACACAATACATAATTACGACCAAAAAAAAACCTGCCTTGGATGGCAGTGGGCTTCGTTTTCTGGAAGGAATAAATCAACTGGGCCGAAAAATTACCTCCAGCAGATCCAGATAAAATCGTTCCGTTTAAGTAAAGGACAAAATGTCAAAAGTGGGATTCGAACCCACACCTCCAGAGAAGACAGCGATCTGAACAGAAAGCCTTAGACCACTCGGCCATCATGACTTCTTGATGGGAAATTTAATGCCCCTGCACTTACACACTGAGGTAAACAAAACGGAAACTGTTGCTGGAAGGCCGAGTGACCAGGATACAATCTCCCCGGATTTCAATGTCAATGTGTTCTGTGTATGAGGAGGCTTTTCCTGGCCATGTGGTATCTTGCTTCACCGGTAGTGATGCGCTGCTTTCACTGCAGTGGGTCCCCCAGTGATGGGCATTAGGATCAGTGCTTTTCTTGTTATATATAAATAACCAGGACTTGGGTATAGGGAGTCAAATTTCAAAGTTTGCGGATGTGTTGTCAACGTAGTAAATAGTGAGAATGTTATTGGCAGATTTCAGGAGGAAATAGACAGTCCGGCGAAATGGTCATAGCAGGTGAAATTTGAAGAATTAATTAATTTTGGTAGGAAGTATCAGGAGAGTCAAAATAAACCACGTGGTACATTTAAAGTGGGTGCAGGAGCAGGACAACCTGGGGGTGTAACTTCAGAAGTATCTGAAGGTGGTAGGACAAGTAGAGAAGGCTGTAAAGAGGGCAATCGCGGTCCTTGACTTTATAAATCGGGGAATAGAGTAAAAACGCAAGGAATTTATGTTCAACCTTCATAAAACACTAATTAGGCCCAAGCTGGAGTATTGTGGCCAATTCTGGGCACCACAGCGAGGTAGGATGTCAAGCCCTAAGAGAGTGTGCAGTGGAGATTTAATAGTATGGGACCAGTGATGAAAGACTTAAGTTATGTGCAGAGACTAGAGAAGCTGCGTTGTTCTCGTTAGAGCAGAGAAACTTAAGGGGAGATTTGAGAGAGGTGATTAAACACTTGAAGGATTTGGGGAGAGTTAAGAAGAACAATCTGTTTCCAGTGACCAGAGGGCAGGTTACCTGAATTCACAGATTTACAGTATTTGGATATGAAACAGAAGTGACAGGAGGAAGCATTATTACAGTGAATTTTTTATGATCTGTAATGCACTGCCTGAAAGGGTAGTGGAAGCAGATTTAGTACTAACATTTAAAAGGTAATTGGATAAATACTTGGAAATAAGAAAATATGCTGGGCTATGGGGAAACCGCAGGAATGTGGGATTAATTGGTTCACTCTTTCAAAGGCTCGATGGGCCGAATGCCCCCTACTGTGCTGTAATATTCTATCATTCTACGATATCGATCTCCACGGCGTCACCTATAGGCGAGAGATGCAAAGCTCTGCACAGCTCTGCTTCAGTGGGATCTTGTTCCCCAGAGATGGGCTGTAATGCCATGTCTGAGGCCACATTCGCTGCTATTTGCGGGTTGTTGACGAGAGCTGCTTTTCGCGGCCTCACTCATTCCGGGCTCTGGAAAACAGCAACAAAAGGATAGATTTGTTGCCGTGTCTGAAATGCATCTTAAAACAGTTGTTATTAACCGAGGCAGCCCTGCAGGATCTTATAATGATCTTTCACAAATCAACTGAAACCAGTCAGAATGTAAATATCATTTTGCATTTCCAAAATAAACGGTGTGAGTTTCATTGTGGAAACATGGAAAGTGTCTGGTGTGGCTCTCTCCTGAAATATCCATGTCACAGCGAACCAACTCTCCTGCAATCAGTGCGGCCTCCCATCCGGCCTTTCGGGGTCTTGTCTGTTAAGACAAATTCTGATTTCCGTGAAGTTAGTCTCAGGTGTTTATATATTTTTGATGTGCCTGCTCTCCGACCACAGGGTACATGGTGGGAATATCAGCCGGGCCCAGCTGGCAATGTTTGCGGCACATTTGTCTTCAGTCATTTAAACCTGAAACTAAAACATTAAGGTGAAGATTACCCGATCGTTAATGGAACCATCAATTATTTGAGCTGACAGCCGACAGTGTCAACTGATTGTGTCACAGAAACCCAACCCTTTCCAAACTGTAACACCAATTCACCGAGCTACAACCTCAGGTTACAGTGGCCAATAAGGATCAATGATGTATTGCAAATTACTTTCGGTCTGATGCAGATAAGCGGAGCATTGGAGACTGCATTTTATACATTCCGAATTCTAATCTCCTGTCACCTCAGCCCACAGTTCTATGCCCGTTTCCAGTCCTCTTTTATATTTCGATGACATCCATCATATATCCAAGTTTGCTGATGGCACTAAGTCAGGCGGCACAGTAAGTAGTGTAGGTGCGAGCAGAAAATGCAAAGGATAGATTAACTGCGTGGACAAAACTGTGGCCGATGGTGTTCGACGTGGAGAACTGTGAGATCATCCACTTTAAGCCTGAGAAATATAAATCAGAGTATATTGAAAAAGCTGAGAAGTTAGGAACTGTGGAGGAGCAGTAAGCATTAAAAGTCCACGTAGAGTAATTATTTCAAACTACTGGACAGGTACAAATAAAATGAAAGGTTCATGGAATTGTAGCCTTCATCTCAAGTTGGCAGCAATACAGAGTGGTGGAAGTTCTGCTGGACATCTACAGGAAAGAGAGGGAAATGGTAGAGGGGGAGTAGTAGTCTTAGTGATTAAGGGTGAAATCACTTCAATGCTAAGAGAGGATATAACGAGAGATAAGCAGGCAATGGAGACTTTATCGGTAGAATTAAAAGCTAGGAAAAGATTAAAGACTGTAGTGGGAGTTGTGTAGAGGCCCCCTGGTCGCAGCTGTGAAATGCTAGATTTAATAAATACAGAAATTGGACAAGCGTGTAGGAAAAGCAAAGTGGTTTTAACGGTGGATTTTAATGTTCATATAGATTGAGATAAGCAGACGAGCACCTATCAGAATGTCAGAGAATTTATTGCGTGCGTCCAAAATAGTTTTCTACAACAATATGTCCTAGAACCAACAAGGGGGCAGGCCATATTAGATTTAGTGACGAGTAACAAGTCAGATTTATTAAACAGACTAAGGGTGCGTGAACATTTATTTAATAATGATCATAATATGATTGCATTCAATGTAGTGTTTGAACAGGAGAAACGCAAAACAGTTACTGAGATTCTAGATTTGGCTGGGGCCGACTTCAACGGAATGAGACAGAGTCTGTCCACATTTTACTAGGCAAATCTGTTAATAGTTAAAATGAGAGAAGATCAGTGGGAGGTTTTCATAATAAATTGAATATGGCACGGAAGCAGTTTATACCCTTGAGGGGCAAGAAATCTACTGCCCAAAAGACAGGCTTGGACGACTAAAGAGGTAAGAAACCGCGTTAAAATAAAATTAAAAGCATACATAAATGCAAAACATAGCACAGATCCTGGCGAATGGGAAAGATACAAAGAACAGATAGTAAGAGCAGATAGTAAGAGCTACAAAGAGGGAGCATGAACAGAAAGAGACTGCTGAAATGGGCAGACACATGGCAGATGAAATGTAACGCAGAGAAGTGCAAAGGGATATAATTTGGTCGGAAGAATGAGGAGAGGCAATGTAAACTAAATGGTATTATTTAATGGGGCCGATTATTTCCTTTAATCGGCTCCCTCTGGAGATCACTGACCCCTAAACTGCTCACAATGCTCTCCCCTGCAATTTATTAACCAGCTCTAAATGATACAATTTTAAAAAGGGTGCAGTAACAGGGAGACATGGGGTGCGTGCACACACATCTTTGAAGGTGGCTGGGCAAGGTGAGAAGGCTTTTAAAAATGATTTGGGATCTGTTCTTTTATTAAAAGATGAATAGAGCATAAAATCAAGGAAATTATGCTAAACATTTAAAAAGCACTGGCGAGGCATCAGCTGGAGTATTGCGTTCAATTCTGGGCACCACGCTTTAGGAAAGAAGTCAAGACATTCGCGTGACTGCAGAATAGATTGACTGGAATGTTACCAGGGATGGGGCACTTCATTTATGTGAAGAGACTAGAGAAGCTGGGATTTTTCTCCTTAGAGCAGGCAACTTCAAGAGGAGATTTCATAGAAATGTTCAAAATTATGAATGGTTTTGATAGAGATAAAAAGGATAAATCTGATAAAGTCCCATTAAAAGTGATAAAATTTCTCCAGGCACAGATGAGGAATGAACCTAACCCCAAGACCGCTTGATTTATCGATTCAAAGCTTTTATTTCTTTGTTTCCAAAGGGGGTGGTGGACACGCGACACTGTTGCCTTGTCCTAACTGTACGTGGTATTTTAAAGTACCCACATTTTTGGCTCAGCTTCACTCTCATGTGCCTCCCGTCCGTGTGGATCCTGTTCGTGACGCCAATTGTTGTGGAGTATTTTAAACCAACACCCATCACAAGGTTTTAGATTGATAGTCAAGTCATCTTTACTGCACCCATTGGGAAACATTCTGCTCTGTTTTAGCCTGACCGTTCCAGATTGTTACAGAAAACACTACGATTTTATACATTACAATAAGCATGGCCACCTCATGTTAAATTCATTCCTGCCACCTGATTGGATCTTGACCTGCATGCACCTTCAAGGATTGGTTACGAATCTTAATATAAACATGAATAAGCTGCCTCTTCAATGAATCATTTAAACTGCTGAATGCCCATTAAAAGATACCTTGAAATGTAACCTAGGTAATAACGTTCTTACGGGCAGTTGAAATGCTGGACATCCTGTCTCCATGTAATTGTTTTATATCTCTCCAACGGTCAGCTATCTTTGACCGCATCTTTATGAATGTGGTCTTTCATGGTAGTCCCTGTCTTCCTTATACTATTCAGTGAAACTACCAGCGATGTCAATTTAACTCTTTCCCCACTGCAATGGGTACAGGGTTACTGACTATGGGAATTGTGGGTAATGTGTCACTGACCCTGCATTGTGGGTATAATTCACTGAACTTGGGCATTGTGGGTATAGAATCACTGACCCGTGGGCATTGTTGGTACAGGGTCGGTGACACTGGACATTGTTGGTAATGGGTCACTAACCCTGAAATGTAGGTATAGGTCACTGACCCTGGGCATTATGGGTATAGAATCACTGACCCGGGGCATTGTTGGTACAGGGTCAGTGACACTGAGCATTGTGGGTAATGGGTCACTAACCCTGAATTGTGGGTATAGGTTACTGACCCTGGGCATTGTGGGTATAGAAACACTGACCCGGGTCATTGTGGGTACCGGGTCACTGACCATGGGCATTGTGGGTACAGTGTCACTGACGTTGGGCATTGTGAGTACAGTGTCACTGACGTTGGGCATTCTGGGTACATAGACACTGACGCTGGGCATTGTGGATACAGGCCACTGACCATGGGCATCGTGGGTTTTGCTCACTGATCCCGTGCATTGTCTGGACAGGGTCACTGGCCCTGGGCATTTTGGAAAAAGTGTTACTGACCCTGGGCATCGTGGGTTTAAGATCACTGACCCTGGGCATTGTGGGTGCAGGGTCACTGACCATGGGCATTGTGGGTACATCTCACTGATCCTGGGCATTGTGGGTACAGGTACACTGACCGTGGGTATTGTGAGTACAGGGGAGTGCCTATGGGCATTGTGGGTACTGAGTCACTGACAATGGGCATTTTGGGTACAGGGTCACTTACACTAGGCATTGTGGGTAAAGTGTCATTGGCCCTGGGCATTTTGGGTGCAGGTTCACTGACCATGGGCATTGTGGGTACAGCGTCACAGGCCCTGGGCATTATGGGTACATGGTCACTGGCCCTGGGCATTTTGGGTGCAGCGTCACTGGCCCTGGAAATTGTGGGTACAGGGTCACTGTCCCTGGACATTGTAGGTGTAGATTCACTGACCTTGGGCATTGTGGATACAGGATTACTGGCCCTGAGCATTGTGGGTGCAGGGTCACTGACACTGGGCATTGTGGGTACAGCGTCACTGACCCTGGGCATTGTGGTTACATGGTCACTTACCCTGGGCTTTGTGGATACAGCATCACTGTCCCTGGGCACTGTGGGTACAGGGTTACTGCCCCTGAGCATTGTTGGTTTATTGTCACTGACTCTGGGCATTGTGAGTTTAGTGTCATTGACCGTGGGCATTAATGGTTTAGGTTCACTGGATAGACTCGAGGGGTTGAATAGCCTCCTACTGCTCTTCTGTTTCGCTGTTTTCAGATTTGCAACAAATCTGTACATTTCGACTGTTAAAGTTAATTCCACCGCTCGCGCCATAAATAAAACTTAAAGTGGAGGAACTGAAAAGAGCTCCCATCCTGTTTCCAGCCCACGATCTCTTTCACTGTTAACAATCTCCCGGGCTGGAAAATAATCCCACCCTGGGCTCAGTAACTGCTGCAGAGATTTCAGCAATCCTGTCCCTCCTGTATTTCCCACATTTTAAAATTTCCCAATTCTTCGAGGGGTGTTTGGGAACAGGGGAGAAATCCTTGGTTAAAACCCGACCATTTAATTCTGGAGAAATCCATCTGTTGTTCCTATTTCCTGGTGTTTTTTGTCAGTAATAACTTGTGGGAGCGGAATTGGAATCCAATCCGCCGTTTGTTCTGTCCTCTGTTCCTGTTCTCTCTCGCTGTCTCTAAAAGACAATTCACTGTTTGTATCGGGAATGGAGATCCGATCAGTCCTGTGATGGACAGGCCTGCTGAGTGTTATAAGCATTTCCTATTTTTATTTCACGTTAAAATCCGTCTCTGAAACACGGAGACACAGGGAATGCTGCTCAATCTGCTACAGGGAACCTTCCATGAGCCGCTGAAACGTTTGACAAATAACTGACCTCAGACAAAGCAAAATACTGCAGATGCGGGAAATCGGAAATAAAAACAGAAAATGCTGGAAACTCTCAGCAGCTCAGGAAATGTGTTCTGACGAAAGGTCATGGACCTAAATCGTTAACTCTGTTTCTCTCTCCACAGATGCTGCCTGGCCTGCTGAGTATTTCCAGTATTTTCAGTTTTTATAAATAATTAACCTCCGCGTCTCCCGAAGCAGAAACATTGTCAGTTCTGAGTTTCGAGTTGCAAAACTGACTCAAATGTCGTCCGAATCTCTGTCTGTAAAAGTTGTGTAATAATGCTCATCAAACCAATTATTAGAAAGGTTTAAAGCCTTGGTTCACCTTGTCTCTGATTACCCTAAAGAGCAAAGAGATTAAAAGAAAAACTGCACAGAGCCTCGTCATAGAATCATACAACAATACAACAACAGCAGCTTGCATTTATGTAGTGCCTTTAACTGAGTAAAACATTCCAACTCGCTTCACAGGAGCGGTTTCCAACACAATGTGATACCGAGCCACATAAGGAGATATTGGGGCCGATGGTCAAAGGATGGTCACAGAGGGGGTTTTAAGGAGCGTCTTGAAGGAGGAAAGAGAGGTGGAGAGGCGGAGAGGTTCAGGGAGGGATTTCCAGAGATTAGGGCCGAGGCAGCTGAAAGCACGGCCGCCAATGGTGGAGCGATTACATTGGGGATGAGCAAGAGGCGAGAATTGGAGGAGCGCAGAGATCTCGGAGGGTTGTAGGGCTGGAAGAGGTTACAGTGATAGGGAGGGTAGAGGCTATGGAGGGGCTTGAAAACAAGGATGAATTTTTTTAAATCGAGACTTCGTGTAACTGTCAGCCAGTGTAAGTGAGCGAGTTCAGGGGTGATGTGCGAACGGGACTAGGTGCGAGTTAGCAGTTTGGGATTCCCTGAATTTTATGGAGGGTGGAAGATGTGAGGTGGGCCAGGAATACAGCACAGAACGAGGTCATTCGGTCCATCGTGCCTGTATTGGTCTATGAAAGACCTGTACATTTATTCCCTCTCATCTGCTCTTTCCCCATAGCTCTGTGAATGATTTCCCTTCGGGTATTTAGCCAATGCTCTTCTTAAAGTTGCTATTGAATCTGTTTCAACCACCCTTTCAGGCAGTGCATTGCAGGTCACAACAACTCGCTGAGTGAAAAAAAGTTTCCTCCTGTCGCCTCTGGCCTTACAGCAATCATCTTAAACGTCAGGTCCAAATTCACCTTTTGCTCCAAACATGCTGCACTCAGCTCATGTCATGTCTCAAATTACTAATATATACTTCAAAAGGGAAACATTTGTACTACTATGGGGTGTGGGACTAATTAGACTGCTCCTTCAGAGAGCCAGCACTGGCACGATGGGCCGAATTCCTTTCTTCACTCTGAAGGCAGCGCGGTGGCATAGTGGTTAGCACTGTTGCCTCACAGCACCAGAGATCCGGGTTCGAATCCGGCGTCGGGTGACTGTCTTTGTGGAGTTTGCACATTCTCCCTGTGTTTGCGTGGGTTTTCTCCGGGTGCTCCGGTTTCCTCCCACAGTCCAAAGATGTGCGGGTTAGGTTGATTAGCTATGATAAATTGACCCTTAGGGCTGGGGGATTAAATACGTGGGGTTACGGGGATAGGGCGGGATATGTGTTGGTGTAGGGGTTACGGGGATCGGGTGGTATATGTGTCGGTGCAGGCTCGATGGGTCGAAATGCCCTCTATCTGCACTGTGGGGTTTCTGTGATTCTGTGATGTAATGCTTCATGAGGGGCGACGTGCTTTGTTGGCGCCTCATTGGTTTAGGGGTGTGACTCTCCTTGTAGAATTTCTTGTAGTTGTAAATGCGGGAGGTCTCGGGTTCAAATCCCAATCCGAGCCCCATTTATTGTTAGTAAAAACTCACCTTCTCATAGCTTATGGACACTGTAGAAAACAACATTCCTTTAAATAGGAAAAAAGCCGATTTTGCGCTGATATCCGCACATTTTCCGAGCGTCACGGGAGCAACGTGAAAACCAACCAGCCGGGTAACTGAAAAGGCTTTGTGATGTAATCGGCTCTGTGGCGCACTAGAAATCAATGGTTCTGTGAATAATGAATGAATGAATCAAGATATAGCATTGAGAGGTTGTGGGTTCGAGTCCTGTTTCAGGTTAGGGCTCCTTGATTCCTGGGCTCGACAGGGAGATTTTACAGCAAAACCTCAACTTGTTGATGAATGTCCTACAGGAAGGGAACCTGCCGCCCCGACACTTTCTGTTATACAAGTGACTCCAGTCACAGCCCACTTTCCCTCGGAGCTGGATTGGCGAAACAGCTCTCCAGAAGGAAACTCACCACCTGCTCAGGGCAACTCTTGGAAAACAAATTAAAAAGATGGTCAAACTAAAGTCAGTATGCTGGGCGCTCAGACAGGTTTCACACTGGACACATGCAGCCAGCTGACAGACAACGAGTCACTGACATTAGTGACGGGCATCACAGCATCGCCTCCCACATCTGATCAGCCATCCTTTCAGACCGGTTCAGGAAGAGAGCTTGAAACAGCGGCGCTGGGAGTGGGATTCGCATCTGTGCAGAAACAACTCGCTCAATTTCATGTCCAACGCCTTAAACACTCGGTGATCGCAGCTGCAAGTGGCCGGTGCTGCGGCTGTAGTTCAGACTGGGTCGGTCATCACAGGAGCTCTGTCAGACTGCATGTGCTTTCAGACATGTTTCTAACTGGACACCTGCATCGCGGGTCTGTGCGAACATTGCCTGGCTCAGGCAGAAGGTTTTTGCCTGGTTCAGGCAGAAGGTTTTTGCCTGCCGTGTTAGACCCGGGTTCGATTCCAGCCAATGCAGGATCTTCACATTTTGCTTTCTGCACCCCTGACATCGACTGAATTAGGATAAACCTATTGGGAGACATTATCGTCCTAATGAACTGTCTGGTGGAGCAGTGAAGACTTTAGAAGACAGGTACAAAAGGCAAAGTTGTTTCGCTCCCAAGTGCTCTGCTCTGCTTGCAATTGCACTCGACCCTGAACCAGGTCCGGACAATAATCTCACTGAAGCAGAGTGTGACCGCTGTGTGTCTGTCAGCGGGTAGGTGACGAGGTTGGGGTTGCTGTGGGCCGCTTTCAATCGAGGCTGGGACACGATGCAAGGAGGAGGGTTGCTCCGAGGTCTGGAATACATTGCCAGTTGGGAGCGGGAAAAATCAAAAGGAACCAAAAACAGAAAATCCAGTCAGCAGATTTGAGGATCTGTCGATCCGCTTTGGGAAAGTGAATCAGAGCAGAATGAAGGGCGAACTGTCCGACTGCCCAGAAGCGATCAAGGCGCAGCTCGGTCGGCGCGTTCCCCTGGTTTACGACGCTGGAACATTCCTCACACAAAATTATTCACCCCAGTGAAGAAAATTCTAACAGCCGATAATTTATTCTACCGATTGAAGGAATGCCGAACATGGTAACCAAGTGATGGTGGAAAGTTTATTAACGTTGTTCCATACAATCTAATTTTGATGAACTTTGATCTTTTCTCATTTTATAGACAGTAATTTGAAGAGTCTCGGTAAAAATTCAGTGTTTCTAAGAGCGGGGTGTGAGTGAGCAGCTGGTGAGTGTAAGAGGCTCAGGGCTGGATGCAGGAAGCTTTCTGACAGTCTTCCTCTCTCTCTCTCTCTCTCTCTGATGGGGAGAGTTAATTGACAGCTGGAGGCTGTTGGTGGTTTGATTAATGCAGGAAGTTCCATCCAAACCAAGTTATGATTGGCAGCTGCAATCCACTTGTTTGTCCAGGACAGAAACTTGAACAAAAGTGAATAAGTCCCGAATCATTCTGTGTCTCTTTGAAAGAGAGGCGATTTCAGATATGATGGCCGAGTGGCTAAGATATTGGATTCGAAAGTCCCGGGGTTTGTCTGGCTGAGGCGCGAACCCTGCTCGCTGCGGATCTGTTCAGAAGTTCTAAATCTGCTTTTTGTTCTTTAATCCTCTCTTTTCTCAGAGCGCTGACCATGAAATTGCTCAGTATTCTCTCCACTGCTATTTCTCAAGCTAGCAGCTCCCGCCTAACCTCGTGGAGAAGGCAACTGATCCTCGCTGCTGCGCGTAATCATACCCGAATAATTTGCAGGGTCGAGTCATTCCATGGCCGTTTTACACATTGGTCGATAGCTGTCCTAATGTTCCGAGTCTGTGCAACACGCGGACATTCCTCCCCCCGAGTTCTCAGTCTCTCCTTTATCTCTGCATCCAGTGGCGGGAGCTGCACTTCCACTGAAGTTCGCTGACAGAAGCTGAATCTACATTTCCAACATTGTCGATATTCCCATTCCCTCAAAGAACGAAGCCAATCAGAAGGCGGGAATTACGTAGAATGACGCTGACTTTTACTAATCTTAAATGGACCATTGGGCCCAACTGGTGTGTGTCGGTGTTTCTGCTCCACACCAGCCTCCTCCCGAGTTGCTTCATCTCCTCCGATCAGCAGAACCTTCTGTTCCTGTCTCACTCATCTGTGTATCCAGCCTCCCCTGAAATGCATCTATTCGTCTCAAACGCTCCACGTGGCCGCCAGTTCCATATTCTAACCACTCTCTCAGGAAAGAAGTTTATTCTGAATTGCCTATTGGATTTGTCAGTGACTATCGTGTATTGATGACCCCTAGTTTTGGACACCCCACAAGTGGAAGCATCTGATATACGTCAACCCTTCCAAAACCGGAGCTCCAACTGCTGACCATTTCCCCACTACACTGCCTGTAATAAGAAAAGTTCGGCCCCTACTGGGGAGGGCTCATCCTGTCCTGACAAGAAATGAGGAAGTTTCCCTGAGCTGTGTGCTGGTTGCTGGGGGCATTACTTGATTAAACTGCTGTTCTGCCCCTACAGACACTCGGTGTCTCCAAACCTTGAGTCTTCCCGACCTGTACCACATATCTGTTGACTTAGGTTGAAGTGTTTACATCCCTACTGGGAGCGGAAGAGAGACAAAAGCAGAGAGAGAGACTGAGAGATAGAGAAAGGCAGAGAGACACAGAGCAAGGCACAGAGAGAGAGAGAGAGATTGAGAGCGAGACAAAGCGATAGGCAGGAAGATTGACAGTGAGTGACAAGAAGTGCAGCAGAGAGGTTAGGAGATAAATCTGTACTATCCGTGTAATGAATAATGCGAAGCTGTACTCTGTCATCGGCTCTGTGGCGCAATGGAAAGCGCATTGGATTTTTAGTTAATAATTGCTGAAAGTCATTCAAAGATTGTGGGTTCGAGTCCCACCAGAGCCGTTATTTAGCCAGGTTCCGGTGGTGAAATTTTGCAGCAAAGCCACAACTGGTTCATTGATGCCCTGCAGAGAATGGGAATGGCCAATGAGATCGCCTGAATTGTGATTGAGGAACAGGCCAGCTTCAATCTGCGCACCTACTTGATATATTTTGTTCATTCCATTGTACTTTCCTGAATTACTTTCCCTGCCGCCTCAGTCATTATTTCTTTCGATACCATTTTCTGCCGCTGCTACAGATTAGATCAGCAGTGGCCTTTCAAGGAAGCCTGCGAAGTCCATCAGGGGAAAAAGATTGAGAAAAAAAAATAGTTAGGGAGAGATAGAGAGATACCTGCAAAGAAAATGAAGGGTTTATGGGACATGTCTGTGCGGAGATTAAGGTGGAGCTTGGGAGAGATTCCTCCCGTCTCCTGAAATCCACGAACTATTCCAAGACTTGAGCACAAAAATCTCGGCTGACAGTTCAGTGCAATACTGAAGGAGCGCTGCACTATCGGAGATGCCGTCTTTTGGATGAAACTATACACCGAGGCTCTGTCTGGCCTCTCAGGTGGACAGTAAACATTATTTCGACGAAGAGCAGGGTAGGTATCCCCGGTGTCCTGACTAATATTTGTCCCTCAAACAATATCACTAAAACAGGATATCTGTTCATATCTGTTTGTGGAGCCTGCTGTGCACAATTTCGCTGCCGCGTTTCCTACATCACATAGAAACATAGAAACATAGAAGATAGGAGCAGGAGTAGGCCATTCGGCCCTTCCAGCCTGCTCCACCATTCAATGAGATCATGGCTGATCCTCCAAATTCAGTACCCTGTCCCTGCCTTCTCCCCATATCCCTTGATCCCTTTAGCCTTAAGAAATATATCCAACACTTTTTGAATATATTTAATGAACTGGCCTCCACCGCCCTCTGTGGCAGAGAATTCCACAGGTTCACCACTCTCTGGGCGAAGAAATTCCTCCTCATTTCAGTCCTAAATGGCTTACCCCTTATCCTTAGACTATGACCCCTGGTTCTGGACTCCCCGGAGATCATAAACATCCTTCCTGCACCTAGCCTGTCCAGGCCTGACAGAATTTTATAGGTTTCGATGAGATCCCCTCTCAATCTTCTAAACCACAGAGAGTATAATCCCAATCGACACAATCTCTCCTCATACGTCATTCCTGCCATCCCAGGTATCAGCCTGGTGAATCTTCGCTGCACTCCTTCCATGGCAAGAACGTCCTTCCTCAGGTAAGGCGACCAAAACTGCACACAATACTCAAGGTGCGGTCTCACCAAGGCCCTGTACAACTGTAGCAAGACATCCTTGTTCCAGTACTCGAACCCTCTTGCTACGAAGGCCAACATACCATTTGCCTTCTTAACCGCCTGCTGCACCTGCATGCTTACCTTCAGCGGCTCGTGCACAAGAAAACCCAGGACTCTTTGCATTTCCCCTTCTCCCAATCTATTGCCATTCAAATAGTAATCTGCCTTCCTGTTTTGCCACCAAAGTGGATAACCTCACATTTATCCACAATATAGTGCATTTGCCATGTCTCTGCCCAATCAC
Organism: Somniosus microcephalus; assembly: GCF_052327205.1. Classification (NCBI taxonomy): domain Eukaryota; kingdom Metazoa; phylum Chordata; class Chondrichthyes; order Squaliformes; family Somniosidae; genus Somniosus; species Somniosus microcephalus. The sequence goes on from NW_028225179.1 coordinate 49,845,834, forward strand.
CCAATCTGTCCAAATCATACTGGAGTTTCACGACATCCTCCTCACATCTTACCCTCCCACCCAGCTTTGTGTCGTCTGCAAATTTGGCGATATTACAACCAATTCCCTCGTCCAGATCATTAATATATATTGTGAACAGCTGGGGTCCTAGGACAGATCCTTGCGGTACCCCACTAGTCACGGCCTGCCACTCAGAAAACGACCCGTTTATTCCAAATCTTTGCTTTCTGTCCGCCAACCAGTTCTCTATCCAAGTCAATACCTTGCCCCCAATCCCAAGTGCCTTAATTTTGCACGCTAATCTCTTATGTGGGACCTTATTGAAAGCCTTCTGAAACTCCAAATACACCACATCCACTGGTTCTCCCTTATCTATTTTACCAGTTACATCCTCAAAAATTTCCAGTAGATTAGTCAAGCATGATTTACCTTTTGTAAATCCATGTTGACTTTGTCCGATCCTGTCACTGCTTACCAAGTGCTCTGCTATTACATCTTTTATAATAGATGCTAGCATTTTCCCCACTACCGATGTCAGGCATACCGGTCTATATTTCCCCACTTTTTCTCTACTGCCTTTTTTGAATAGTGGGGTAACATTAACTACCCTCCAATCCATGGGTACTGTTCCAGAGTCTATCGAGTTCTGGAAGATGACCAGCAATGCATGTTCTATTTCTAGGGCCACTTCCTTAAGTACCCTGGGATGTAGATTATCAGGCCCTGGGGATTTATTGACCTTCATTCCCATCAATTTTCCCAACACCATTTCCCTACAAATACTGACTTCTTTCAGTTCCACCATTTCATCAGGCCCTATATTCCACGGCATCTCTGGGAGATTATTTGTGTCCTCCTTTGTGAAGACAGAACCAAAGTATGAATTTAGTTGGTCTGCCATTTCTTTGTTTCCCATTATAAATTCCCCTGATTCTGACTGTAAGGGACCTACGCTTGACTTCACCAATCTTTTTCTCATAACATATCTATAAAAGCTTTTACAGTCAGTTTTTATGTTCCCTGATAGCTTACTCTCATATTCTATTTTCCCTTTCTTAATTAATCCCTTTGTCCTCCTTTGTTGAATCCTAAACTGCTCCCAATCCTCAGGATTATTGCTTTTTCTGGCCAATTTATATGTCGTCTCCTTAGATCTTATGCTATCCCTAATTTCCCTTGTTAGCCACGGTTGGGTCACCATTTTTGTTTTATTTTTATGCCAAACTGGGATGAACAAATTCTGTGGCTCTTCCATTCGGTCTTTGAACGTTTGCCATTGCCTATCCACCGTCAACCCTTTGAGTGCCATTCCCCAATCAATCCTACCCAACTCGCTCCTCAGACCATCGTAGTTTCCTTTATTTAAATTGAGGACACTATTCCCTGAGTCAACTAATTCATTCTCCATCTTAATGAATAATTCGATCATATGATGATCGCTCAGACCCAAGGGGCCTCGTACAACAAGATTGCTAATTAATCCTTTCTCATTACATAATACCCAGTCTAAGATGGCCTGATCTCTGGTTGGTACCTCGACATATTGGTCCAGGAAACCATCCCGTACACACTCCAGGAATTCCTCCTCCACAGTGTTGTTACTAATTTGGTTGGCCCAATCTATATTTAGATTAAAGTCACCCATGATGATTACTGTGCCCTTATTGCACGCTTCTTTAATTTCCCTTTTAATGCCATCCACAACCTCCACCTTACTGTTGGGAGGTCTATATACGACTCCCACTAATGTTTTTTTCCCCTTCGTATTTCTCAATTCTACCCATACAGATTCCACATCATCAGAGCTACTATCCTTCATTACAATTGTATTCATCCCTTCTTTAACCAGTAAAGCTACCCCACCTCCCTTTCCTTGTTGCCTATCTTCCCTGAATATCGAATACCCCTGGATGTTGAGTTCCCAGTCTTGGCCATCCTTGAGTCACGTTTCCGTAATCCCAACCAAATCTTATTCGTTTACCTCTATTTGCACAGCCAATTTGTCCACCTTATTACAAATGCTCCTCGCATTTAAAAAAAACCTTCAGGCTTGTTTTTTTAACGCTCTTAGACCTATTAGAATTATTATTTACTGTGGCCACGTTTGACTTAAACAGTTGATTTCTCTGACTGCCACTTTTGTTTTTCTCCTTCCTATCTTTTGCTTTTATACCTGTTTCCCTTTCATCTGTCTCCCTGCTCAGGTTCCCAACCCCCTGCCATTTTAGTTTAAACCCCCCTGAACAGTGCTAGCAAACCTCCCCGCAAGGATATTTGTCCCGCTCTGGTTCAGGTGCAACCCGTCCGACTTGTACAAGTCCCAACTTCCCCAGAAGCAGGCCCAGTGATCCAGGAAACTACAGCCCTCCCTCCTGCACCAACTCTTTAGCCACGCATTCATCTGCTCTATCCTCCTATTCCTATACTCACTAGCACGTGGCACCGGGAGTAATCCAGAGATTACAACCTTTGAGGTCCTGCTTTTTAATCTGCTACCTAGCTCTCTAAATTCTTGCTGCAGGACCTCATCCCTCTTCCTACCGATGTCATTGGTCCCAATGTGAACCACGACCACTGACTGTTCACCCTCCCCCTTCAGAATGCCCTGCAGCCGTTCAGTGACAACCTTGACCCTGGCACCAGGGAGGCAACAAACCATCCTGGAGTCACGTCTACGGCCACAGAAACGCCAATCTGTTCCCCTTACGATAGAATCCCCGACTACTATTGCTCTCCCATTCTTTTTCCTCCCTTCCTGAGCAGTAGAAGCACCCCTGGTGCCGGGAAGTTGGTTGCTGCTGCCTTCCTCTGGTAAGTCATCCCCCTCAAGAGTATCGAAATCGTTATACCTGTTTGAGAGGGGGATGGCCACAGGGGTCCCCTGCACTACCTGCCTGCCTCTACTGCTCTGCCTGATGGTCACCCATTTCCCTTCAACCTGTACAGCCCTTACCTGCGGTGTGACCACCTCATCAAACGTGTTATTCATGACCCTCTCAGAATCGTGAATGCTCCAAAGCCCATCCATCCACCGTTCCAGTGCCGCAATGCGGTCTGCTAGTAGCCGCAGCTGGATGCATTTCTGGCACACGTGGTCATCACCGACACTGGCAGTGTCCCTGAATTCCCACATAGAGCAAGAGGAGCATAACACGGGGCTGGGCTCTCCTGGCATGACTTACCCTTTAATTAATTTAAATTAATTCACTATCACCAATTAAAGATAAACTCTAAGGAGCTTGTATGGTTTACCAACAGTCCCAGCTACACCAGAAATACCTTAGAGTTAAAGTTTAAACCACAGAGTTAAAGTTTAAAAAAGGGAAATACTCACCAACCAATCACTTACCTGCTCCCTGGTGACGTCACACTCTGATTACTTTTTACCTCTTTCCCCACTGCTGAGTTGGTCGGGCCTCGCTGCTCGCACCGATTTTTATACCGGGCTCCAACTCACCTCGCTCCCTGGTCCGAACTGGTCTTGCCTCGGCGCTCGCGCCAGTTTTTATACCGGGCTCCGCCTCACCTCGCTCCCTGGTCTGAACTGGTTGGGCCTCGTTGCTCGCGCCAGTTTTTATACCGGGCTCTGCCTCACCTCGCTCCCTGGTCTGAACTGGTCGGGTCTCGCTGCTAGCGCCAGTTTTTATACCGGGCTCCACCTCACCTTGCTCCCTGGTCCGAACTGGTCGGGCCTTGCTGCTCGCGCCGGTTTTTATACCGGACTCCGCCTCACCTCGCTCCCTGGTCTGAACTGGTCTGGCCTCGCTGCTCGCACCGGTTTTTATACCGCACTCCGCCTCACCTCGCCCCCTGGTCCGAACTGGTCAGGCCTCGCTGCTCGCGCTGGTGTTTATACAGGGCTCTGCCTCACCTCGCTCCCTGGTCCGAACTGGTCGGCCCTCACTGCTCGCGCCGGTTTATATACCAGGCTCCGCCTCACCTCGTTCCTGGTCCGAACTGGTCGGGCCTCGCTGCTCGTGCCAGTTTTTATACCGGGCTCCGCCTCACCTCGCTCCCTGGTCTGAACTGGTTGGGCTTTGCTGCTCGCGCCGGTTTTTATATGGGGCTCCGCCTCACCTCGCTCCCTGGTCCGAACTGGTCGGGCCTCACTGCTCGCATCGGTTTTTATACCGGGCTCCGCCTCACCTCGCTCCCTGGTCTGAACTGGTCGGGCCTCGCTGCTCGTGCCGGTTTTTATACCGGGCTCCGCCTCACCTCGCTCCCTGGTCCGAACTGGTCGGGCCTTGCTGCTCGCGGCGGTTTTAATACCAGCTCCGCCTCACCTCGCTCCCACAACAGTGACTACAACTGAAAAAGTGCTTCATTGGCCGTAAAGCTTTTTGGGACATCCTAGATAAATGCAGGACCTTTTTCTTTTGATCTTCTATACACGTACCAATAAAGTTAGAATTGAAACGGTATTTGTAGAAAGGGTTGTGAGACTGTGGAATGCACTGGCCCAGAGTAGCAGATTTAAAACAAGGTTTAAAAACTGGCAGCGTGTGGGAGGAAGGGGAGAGAGAGGCAAGAGAGACACAGATAATATCACCTTGGAAACCACTGGCCCCGAATCTGCTTTAAATCCCCCACTGTATTTTAACCACAATTATTGTCATATTGATATATTGAAGCATTTGAGCAATACAGGAGATTTAACGCTGCCTCTGGGTGGATATATTTAAACTTTCTGCAGCCAGTGAACAGGGAGCAGATGCTGAGGCTGATTCCTCGACGGCACCTGCCCTTGCAAGCGCAGAAGATGTAGCACCTGTCCTTTGACCTCCTCCCTTCCCACCATGCATGGCCCTAAACACTCGCTCCAGGTGAAACAGTAAAGTCCTTGAACTTCTTTCAATGTAGTAAACTGTATTCGCTGCTCACACCGTGGGTCTCCTCTACTTTCGGGGGACCAAACGCAGATTGGGTGATCACTTTGTGGAAAACCTTCATCCAGACCACAAGCGTGACTCTGAGCTTCTGTCCTCAGCCTCCTACACTGTTCTAATAAAGCTCAACGGAAGCTCGAGGAACAGCCCCTCATCTTTTCATCCGGACTCAATTTCAGTTCATCAATTTCAGTTCATCAATTTCAGTTCATATCCACTGTTCTCATTTTGTGGACAGCAGCTGTTGGTAATGACTCTGCTGTTGCCAGTTACACCTCCTCTCGATCCATCTTTTGTTTCTTTGCTTCTCCCAATACCACCCCTACAGCCTTGCACCATCACCCCTTTTGTCATTTAATCTCCAGCCTTCCACCCCATCACAGACCTTCCCCTTGTTCTTTCTTCTGCTCCCCCTTTGCCTGCCATTTTATTTGCTTAAAACCTGTTACCTTTCTAACTTGTTCCAGTTCTGATGAAAGCTCATCGATCTGCAATGATAACTGTGTCTCTCCACAGATGCTGCCCGCCCTGCTGAGTGTTTCCAACATTTCCTACTTTTATTGCAGTATTCCTGCTGTTTATATTCATTATCCTGCAGAGTACTCGTACTGTTCTCAACATCTTCTATTAGAGTTAAATATCAGAGGCGTATCATTATTTTAATGACTGATGCGATTCTTTTAGAATTGTGGTTACACAAGAAATTGAATAGCAAAAACCCAGCGCAATAATGATTGCGGAGGTAGAACTCACAGTGCAGGGTCAGTGATTGGAGAATTGCGGTCAGGTAGATCCAAATGTATCGCCTGGATTCTTGCACCAATGACTATTGGTACGAATGGGACATGTGACCCCCATCTCTGGTGGGCCTGTCCTGCCGGTGGAACAGGATATACCCAGGGATGGTGATGGAGGAGTCTGGGACGTTGGCTGAAAGTTGTGATTCTTTGAGTAGGACCCTTTGAGTATGACTATGTCAGGTTGTTGCTTGACTACTCTGTGGGGCAGCTCTCCCACTTTGAGCACAAGTAAGTGAGCAGGACTTTGCCGGGTCGATTGGGTGAGGTTTTAGACCAAACCTAGAGCACTGTTAGCAGTTCTGAGACAACACACCTTAGTAACCATATGTAGGATAGGGTGTACCTGTAGGTTTAGTAAACATTATTAAGAACTATAATGTGTGAAATGGTATGTTAAAAGCCTAAAAGCTCGTATAAAATGGCGAATGGCTGAGTGAAAACCAGGATGGAAAATTATGCCAACCTGACTGAAACTGCTGTGTTTTCAATTACTGAAGTAACGGAATGTAGTGCTAAGTTTATGGAGACTGGCTGGGATGAGGAATTCAGTAATATTATGCTTAAAGAGACAAGAACTAAAGAACGAGATACGAGTTGGAGACATCCTTCATTGGTACAGCGATAGGATGGACAGACGGTTTAGAAAACATTCTAAGACATGTTCCGTGAAAAGTGAACATCTAAGTTAAGGGTACTTTGCTGTGCACTGAAAGAGACCTAGTGGGATTAATAAGGCCATAAGATGGCTAACGAGGGAAGCAATACTTTTACCAGGTGTCAGAGGGTTACTTACTACCCAGTAGGCAAACCGAGAGGCAAAAGGGTATAAAGATACAGGTATTGAACACCAAAAGTAGTGCGCACCGAGTAACCAGAGATTCATAGGAGCTTCAGTCAACAGAACACAACAAGAACCCAAAGAAGCGAGCTTCAGTCAACAGAACACAGCAAGATACATCAGGAGACCGCGCCACAGTCACTCAGAAGGAACACCAGGGTTCAACAAACAGACCATGGCTATCTTCTTGTTCAGTATTACTTCTTTCTACTGGAAGTTTAATGCTTAATAACCCTGTTTTATTATACACAATATATCTGTACCCAGAGTGGTTTGTGTAGTCACGAACACATTATTATAAGAGCTTTTGAAAGCTACACATATATTGGCCTTGGAGGGAGCGCAGTGTAGGTTTACCAGAATGAAAACCGGACTCCAAGGGTTAAATTAGGAGGAGAGATTACACGAATTACGGTTGCATTCCCGATAATTTAACGGTTAAGGCGAGATTTGATCGAAGATTTCAAGATATTAAGGGGAGCAGATAGTAGAGATAGAGAGAAACTATTTCCACTGGTTGGGGATTCTAGGACTAGCGGGTACAGTCTAAAGATTAGAGCCAGGTCTTTCAGGAGTTAAATTAGGAAACACTTCTACACGCAATGGGTGGTAGAAGATTAGCACTCTCTTCCACAAACGACAATTGATGCTGGATCAAATGTAAATTTTACATCTGAGATTGATAGATTTTTGTTCACCAATGCTAATAAGGGATATGGGCCAAAGGCGGGTATATGTAGTTCGGTCGCAGATCAGCCATGCTCCCAATGAATGGCGGAACAGGCTGGAGGTGCTAAATGGCCCACTCCTTTTCCTATGTTCATATATGTTTTATAAAGTTCTGCTTAGACCACATCTGGAGTACTGCGTTCAGTTCCGGGTACCGCACCTCATGAATGATATATTGGCCTTGAAGCAGGTGCAATGCCGATTGACCAGAATGATACCGGGGCTAAATGGGTTAGATTATCAGGAACAGCGGCACAGACTTGGCTTGTATTCCATTGTGTATAGAAGATAAAGATGTGATATAATTAAGCTATTTAGGTTACTGTCCGTTCCGCTCTGTAACACACTGACCTGTTAACTGTTTCCAGATATTGTCGCTCATTTTCACCATTGGGTGTGCTGCAGTCCGCTGACAACAGGCGTTTAAACAGAGCAAGATTTCAGCCCTGGCGGTGAATGCTGCTCCTGATGGATTTCCAGGTCTCCAGGCACTGGCGGGGATTGGAAAGCTCTTGTGTCACACTAAGTAAAGCTAGAAGTCATCAATATTAAAAAGCAATCAATCCAATAGGGAGTTCAGGAGATAGTTATTTACTCAAAGTATGCGCTACCATAATGAATAGTTGAGGTAAATAGCATTGATGCATTTCAGGGGGAGTTAGAGAAGTACATGAGGGAGACACCAATAGAAGGATATGCTGAAAGTTAGATGATGTGGGCTGGGAGTAGGCTCGTGTGCAGCATAAACGGCGGCAGAGACCAGTTGTGCCGAATGGCCTTTTCTGGTGCTGCACATTCGATGTAAAGTGTCTGAAAGATTCATAGATCCGCACTTGATTTAGGCTCCAGACTTTAATGCAATTATTTTTGCGTAGCCTCTTAATAGCCTCGTGTCCTTGTCTCTCGCCACCTCTGGTGGAAGGTCAAACTCCCTGCAGAAACAATTCTGCCTGAGCCGTCATCGTGAGGTTCTTTCATTTTGTGGTTTTGAAACAGGGCAGAGACACAAATCTGTATCCTTCTTTGACACTGTGTTTCGCTATTCTGCAGGTATGAGAGAGAGAAAGAGAGAGAGAGAGAGGGAGCGAAAGTGACAGACCGGGAGAGAGATATAGACATCCTTGTCAACCTATTTAATTGTTATCCCCAGCAGTTTGTAAAAATTGATCAACGGAAGGACGTGTATTTTATCGCTTTTCCCGACTTCAGAACGTCCCAAAGTGCTTTACCACCAATTGTGTTAGAATTGGTGTTCCTGCCCTGGACTTGGGAATCTACAGCAAATTCGCAACAGCTTCTTCCTCTCTTTCCCTCTCTCTCTCTCTCTCCCTCTCTCTCTATTTCTCTCTCTCTATTTCTCTCTCCCTCTCTCTCCCTGTCGCTGTCTGTTTGTTTCTCTCTCTAACTCTCTGTCTGCTCCTCATTTTCTGTCTCTCTCTCTCTGTCCCTATTTCTGCCTCATATTCTGTTCCCCTCCCTGCTGTCTCGCTCTCTCTCTGTCACTATATTTCTATCTGACTCAGATTCATTCCCTGTTTGTGTGCCTGTCTCTCCATCTCTATTTCTCTATCTATCCAACTCTGTGTGTGTGTGTAGCTATGTTTGGATTTGTGTATGTGGATCTCTGTATACATGAACAGGAGTAGACCATTCAGCCCCTCGAACATGTTCCGCCATTCAATTCGGTCATGGCTGATCTGTGTCTGAACTCAATTGTTGCCGCAACCTTTAATAACCTTGCTTAACAACAATCTATCGATCTCAGTTTTGAAATTTATCTGCTTTCGCTTCTCACTCTCCCTGTTTGAATTGCTCCACAGGTCAGGAAGCTTGTGCAGGGAGAGGTTTTAGATGCTCAGACTGGAAGGAAGTTTAGAGTGGTGTTCCCCAGGGATCGATAGTAGGACCGCTGCTCTTTTTGATGAAAATTAATGACCTGAACTTGTGTATAGAGGGCATAATTTCAAAGTTTGCAGATAATACGAAAGACGGTAATGTAGTACACAGTGAGGAAGATAGTGACAGACTACAGGAGGACATATACATACTGGTTAAATGGGCAGACATATGACAGATGAAATTTAATGCAGAGAAGTGTGAAGTGATATATTTTTGTAGGGTGAATGAGAAAGGCAAAAATAATTAATGGTACAATTTTAACGTGAACAATTATTTACTTTAATCGGCTCCCTCTGGAGATCACTGGCCCCGAATCTGGTCAGTAAGCTCTCTCCTGCAGTTGATTAACCGCCTCTAAATGGTACAATTTTAAAGTGGATGCAGGAACAGGAAGACATGGGGTGTGCGTACACAGATCTGTGAAGCTGTCAGGACATGTTGAGAAGGCTGTTAAAAAAGCACATGGGATCCTTGGCTTTATTAATAGAGATCAAAAGCAAGGAAGTTATGCTAAAACTTTAAAGGCACTGGTGAGGCCTCAGCTGGAGTATTGTCATCAATTCTGGGCACCAGGCTTTAGGAAGAAAGTCAAGGCCTTGTAGAGAGTGCAGAATAGATTTACTAGAATGCTACCAGGGGTGAGGGATTTTATTTATGTGAAGAGACTGGAAAAGGTGGGATTTTTCTCTTTAGAGCAGCGAATGCCAAGAAGAGATTTGATAGAAATGTTCAAAATTATGAATGATTTTGATTGAGTTCATCAGGAGAAAACTTTAAAAAAATCACATTAAAGGTGATGAAACCTCTCGAGGCACGGACGGGGGTTGAACCCACGATTTTCGGTTGACGAGATCGACGCCTTACCACTTGGCACCGCACCATCAGTGGCATCTACTTTCCAGCTTCCTGGGTAGCGAACGCTGAACCATTTCAATTAGATTGAAATAGCACAGGCACAAATACACAAAAATAAACCGGGCTACTGCAGCGGGCAACTGACCAGCCTCATTTACATGAATAATTTCATAAAACCTTTCACAGAAACATAGAATCATACATCACAGAAGAAGGCTATTTGGCCCATCGTGCTCTTGAAAGCGCTATCCAATTAGTCCCAGCTCTTTCCCCATACCCCTGCAAATATTTCCTCTTCAAGTATTTATCCAATTCCCTTTTCAAAGTTACTATTGAATCTGCTTCCACCACCCTTTCAGGCAGAGCATTGCAGATCAAAACAATTCGCAACGTAAGAAAAAAATCTCCTCATCTCCCCTCTGGTTCTTTTGCCAATTCCCTTCAATGTGTGTCCTCTGTTGTACTATGGATGTTGCCAGGACAGGAGAATTTTGGCTATGAGGAAAGATTAGATGAGCTGGGGTTGTTTTCTTTGGAAGAGAGGAGGCTGATGGGAGACTTAATTAGGAGGGGCTGAGATACCGTGGATAGGAAGGACATATTTCCCTTAGCAGAGGGATCAATAACCAGGGGGCACAGATTTACAGTAATTGGTAGAAGGATGATCTATGGTGCCGTGATCATATAGTGGTCAGTACTCTGCGCTCTGTTTGCAGCAACCTCGGTTAGAATCCGAGTCACGGCACAACTTGCTTTACATCTTCTGTCCCTTGTGGCATCTGCTAATAAAACTCAGAGAATCATCATTATTTATTAAAAGAAGAAATCTGTCTTGTTGGTGGTGAAAACCTATTTATTCCTTCAAAACCCCACCCTCTCACATGCCTGTGCCTTATTCTCCATGATTCACCTCTTCTACCTTGTTCTTCCTTCCACAACCACTTGCTCTTCTTCACTTTCCTCCTTTCATTTCATTGTCACGTTTGCGGTTTTACCTTAATCTGACATTCACTTTTACCTACTTAGTGTCAGCTGTGGCTCAGTGGGTAGCACACTGGCCTCTGAGGCAGGTGGCCATGGGTTCAGATTCCTCCTGCAGGGACTAGAGCATATAAATCCAGGCTGCCCCTCCAGTGTCCAGTGCAGTACTGAGCGAGTGCTGCACTGTGGGAGGTATCATCTTTTGAATCTGACGTTAAATCGAAGCCATGTCTGCTCTCTCAGGTGGACGTAAAAATTCCACTGCAGTATTTCGAAGAAGAGCAGGGGAGTTATCCCCAGTGTCCTGGCCAACATTTATCCCTCAATCAACAGAACAAATACAGATTATCTGGTCATTATCACATTACTGTTTGTGGGAGCTTGCTGTGCATAAATTGCCTGCTGCGTTTCCCACATTGCAACAGTGACTACACTCCAAACATTCTTCATTGGCTGTAAAGCATTTTGAGACATCCAGTGGTCGTGAAAGGCGCTATATAAATGTAAGTCTTTATTTTATTTACGCTGTTAAATTTTCTCTGCTACCATCGCTGTTCCTGAGGGCACATGTACCATTCGCACCAATGTACATTAGTGCCTTGAAACCACTCGATAGATTTAGATCTGGGGGATCGCTCGACAAACAAGCAATGCGATAGCTGGGCCGGCCTTTGGAAGGAGAGTGGTCCGATTGTTCACGTCATTTCCTTGGAGAATCTTGTGATAGAGGGCCTGTTAACAGAAGAACTGGGTTTTTTCATGCTGGTTGTCGCTTTTCCCGAAACAGTTGAGGTGCGTGAGTGACGGGCAGTGCTACCTAGCTGCGATTGAGGGTTTATGTGTGAATTATTGGCCTGCTGGTGCGGTGCAGTAAGGTCGAAAGCATTCTGCCTTAATCTTAACAGGTCTGTTGAAGTGTGCGATAGCAAAATACTGCAGATGCTGGAAATCTGAAATAACAACAGAAAATGCTTCAAAAACTCAGTAGGCCAGGCAGCATCCGTGGAGAGAAATTAGAGTCGACGTTTCGAGTCTAACCCTTTTTAAAAACTGGAAAGGAAATGAAATAGATCGAAAGGCCGGGCTGGGAGAGAACAAACGAAGTGAAGAGACATTAAGAGGTATTCAAAACGAGACGAGATGGTGATAGGACTAGTGGAGACAAAAGATGGCTCTAGATTAGATGTGAAATGTTCTGGCAGAATGAGAGACAGCTGCCATGTGGGAGAGAGAAAAAAAAGGGAAGGGGGAGGGAAAAACCAAAACACAGGGGTGGATAAAAATTTAAGTAAAAATGTAATAGGGGCCGAGGTTGGAAACAAATGAAGGATAAGTGAAAAGAGCGTTAGTGGGTGAAAGCAGCGATTACAGGTGTTTGGCCATAATTGAAAGGTCCTTGAATGCCCGTGGTGCGGGATGCTGTGTTCTTTATGAAGAGCGGGAGCAGCAATAAAGTTTAACACAAATGTAATATACAGACTTGGTGCCAATCAGAAAACTGCACGAGTCTAAGATCGATAAAAGTTTTGAAATTAAATTAATTTTCTAAGGATGAAGTTAACCCTTTTTTCCAGCTCCCTCATCATTTGCTTTTCGTGTTAATCTTTCAAGTGGTGTAAAGCCTGTGTAGATTGGAGTTCGCTCTCAGCTTCTCCCATCGGTGAGAAAATGAAACAGGAGGAGGCGAGGATTGCCCCGAACAGCAGAGCTGGGCACTGACTCTATTCCCATTGGTGCAGGAGATGTTCTGTACCTCTAAAGGTTCCCCTCACCATTAAAACGCCTGTTATAATTCACAGCCTTTAAATGGACGGTTTTATTACATGTTGGAGAGCATTCAATCAAAGATTTTAATAAATCTGCAAAAAGACGAGGTCAGGACTGGAATTGATAAGCTATCGATCACAGAGTTAACATAAAAACATAGAAGATAGGAACAGGAGTAGGCCATTCGGCCCCTCGAGCCAGTTCCACCATTTAACGAGATCATGGCTGATCATCCAAATTCAGTACCCTGTCCCTGCTTTCTCCCCATATCCCTTGATCCCTTTAGCCTTAAGAAATACATCTAACTCCTTCTTGAATATATTTAATGAATTGACCTCAACTGCCTTCTGTGGTACAGCATTCCACAGGTTCACCACTCCCTGGTTGAAAAGTTCCTCCTCATCTCAGTCCTAAATGGCTTATCCCTTATCCTTAGACTGTGACCCCTGGTTCTGGACTCCCCCGCCATCGGGAACATCCTTCCTGCATCTAGTCTGTCGAGTCCTGTTAGAATTTTATAAGTTTCAATGAGATCCCCTCTCATTCTTCTAAACTCAGCGAATACAAACCGAATCGACCCAATCTCTCTTCATCCGTCATTCCTGCCATCCCAGGTATCAGTCTGGTGAATCGTCGCTTCACTCCCTCCATGGCAAGAACATCCTTCCTCAGATAAGGCGACCAAAACTGCACACTCAAGGAGTGGTCTCACCAAGGCCCTGTACAACTTCAGCAAGACATCTTTGTTCCTGCACTCAAATCCTCTCGCTCTAAAGCCAAAATGCCATTTGCCTTCTTAACTGGTTGCTGCACCTGCATGCTTACCTTCAGCGACTGGTGCTCAAGAACACCCAGGTCTCGTTGCACTTCCCCTTTTCCAAATCTATTGCCATTCAGATAATAATCTGCCTTCCTGTTTTTGCCACCAACGTGGATAACCTCGCATTTCTCCACATTATACTGCATCTGCCATGCATCTGCTCAATCACCCAACCTGCCCAAATCATACTGGAGTTTCTCAGCATCCTCCTCACAGCACATATGCCCACACAGCTTTGTGTCGTCTGCAAACTTGGACATTTTACATCTCGTTCCCTCGTCTAGATCATTACAATATATTGTGAATAACTGGGGTCCTAGCACCGATCCCTGCGGTACCCCACCAGTCACTGTCTGCCACTCGGCAAAAGACCCTTTTATTCCAACTGTTTGCTTCATGTCTGCCAACCAGTTCTCTATCCAAGTAAGTACCTTACTCCCAATCCTAATTGCTTTAACTTTGCGCACAAATCTCTTATGCAGGACCTTATCGAAAGCCTTCTGAAAGTCCAACTGCACCACATCCACTGGTTCTCCCTTAACTATTCTACCAGTTACATTCTCAAAAAATTCCAGTAGATTAGTCAAGCACGATTTACCTTTTGTAAATCCATGTTGACTTTGTCCGATCCTGTCACTGTTTTCCAAGTGCTCTGCTATTACATCTTTTATAATGGGCTATAGCATTTCCCCCACTACCGATGTCAGGCATCCCGGTCTATAATTCCCCATTTTCTCTCGACCACAATTTCCCTACAAATACTGATTTCATTCAGTTGCTCCCTCTCATTAGACCCTATGTTCCCCGACATCTCTGGGACGTTATTTGTGCCTTCCTTTGTGAAGACAGAACCAATGTGTATATTTAATTAGTCTGCCATTTCTTTGTTCCACATTATAAATTCACCTGATTCTGACTGCAAGCCACCTACGCTTGACTTCACTAATATTTTTCTCTTTACATATCTATAGAAGCTTTTACAGTCAGTTTTTATGTTCCCCCAAGCTTACTCTCACACTCTATTTTCCCCGTCTTAATTAATCTCTTTGTCCTACTTTGATGAATCCTAAACAGCCCCCAATCCTCAGGTTTGCTGGTTTACCTGGCGAATTTATATGCCCTCTCCTTGGATCGTATACTATCCCTAATTTCCGTTGTTTGCCACGGTTGAGACACCTTTTTTGTTTTATTTTTATGCCAGTTCTGTAGTTCATCCATGCGATCTTTAAATGTTTGCCATTGGCTATCCACTGTCAATTCTTTAAGTAACATTCCCCAATCCACCCGAGCCAACTCACACCTCATACCATCGTAGTTTCCTTTATTTAAATTCAGGACCCTAGTCTCTGAATCAACTGCTTCACTCTCCATCTTAATGAAGAATTCTATCATGCTATGATTGCCCCTCCCCAAGGGGTCTCACACAACAGGGTTGCTAATTAATCCTTTCTCATTACATACTACCCAGTCTAAGATGGCCTGATCTCTGGTTGATTCCTCGACATATTGGTCCAGGAGACCATCCCGTACACACTCTAGGAATTCCTCTTCCACAGTATTGTTACTGATATGTTTAGCCCAATCTAACATCAGAATCAGGCTGACTGTCCATTGAGGCAGGAAACTGCGAACAAGTTGGAAGGGAATGAAGGAAGGAGGGACGGAAGGGACGAAGGAGATCTCGATTAAATCTTCATTCTATTGCAGCTGGGTGAAATATTAGTTTGAGAAAGTAGGAGGATTTTTACCAAACAAGGAGAGAAAAGATTGTCTAACTTGGGGACCGTAACAATTTCAGGCCTCGTATCTCCCAAGTAGATTAGTAATCCCTCGCCTTAACCTCTCACCAACCTCGAACTACCTTTATTATCCAAAAGGAATCATCCAAAAAGCCCTTTTATTTCAGTATTTCTGTTTCCAAACGGTAGAAACAATCTTTAGTAAAGTCCGCCTAACCGCATGTTCTGCCCGTGCTCCCAGATTGACAATGTGGGAAATCTGGAGCAGGCTTCTGGAAAGATACGGATTTACATATTTACCTCACATTTTCGGCACATCTGTGACTGAATTCCCGCTTTTATTAATAAAATTGCTGTTTTCTTGCGATATACTGAACGCAGGCTCTGCACTGATTTTCTGCAAGTTATTATTTGAAGACTTGTGGAATGTGTCCAGGCCGAGGAAACTGGTTCTATTAAAAAGTCACACATTAATTGGTATAAATTCCCTAAGTGAGAATCACAGCCCAGACCAAAGAGCCACTGATCCTGCTCTGAGTGTTTAATCTCGACAATGACGATATCACTGGTTTGGAAATATGTAGTTTGCTACGAATTCATAAAACTGAAAAGAGCCGCAGCGATCGTTACAATAAACTAAACCCTCCGTTATTTAAGAGGAGTGTAAGATGTTGAGAACAGTAACGAATATTGTGCAGGATAATGAAAATAAACAGCAGGAACATTGTGTTCTACTCCCACATGACACAGATCAGCCTCAACCTCTGCCCCCTGCCCGCTGGCTGCTGAATCCTTGTCTCTAGATTATAAGCTGATTCTAGGTTGGAAATAATTATTCAGCCTAAACACAGCGGGTGGATCCAGTCGGGACCAGTGGGAGCAGCGAGGAGGAGCTCGGGAGAAAACCCGGCGACCAGCGAGGCCCGAGACCAGTCGGGAGCAGTGTGGTGAGACCGGTATAAAAACCGGAGAGAGGCGAGGCCCGAGACCAGTCGGGACCAGCGGGAGCAGCGAGGAGGAGCTCGGGAGAAAACCCGGCGACCAGCGAGGCCCGAGACCAGTCGGGAGCAGTGTGGTGAGACCGGTATAAAAACCGGAGAGAGGCGAGGCCCGAGACCAGTCGGGACCAGCAGGAGCAGCGAGGAGGAGCTCGGGAGAAAACCCGGTGACCAGCGAGGCCCGAGACCAGTCGGGAGCAGTGTGGTGAGACCGGTATAAAAACCGGAGAGAGGCGAGGCCCGAGACCAGTAGGGACCAGCGGGAGCAGCGAGGAGGAGCTCGGGAGAAAACCCGGCGACCAGCGAGGCCCGAGACCAGTCGGGAGCAGTGTGGTGAGACCGGAATAAAACCGGAGAGAGGCGAGGCCCGAGACCAGTCGGGACCAGCGGGAGCAGCGAGGAGGAGCTCGGGAGAAAACCCGGCGACCAGCGAGGCCCGAGACCAGTCGGGAGCAGTGTGGTGAGACCGGTATAAAAACCGGAGAGAGGCGAGGCCCGAGACCAGTCGGGACCAGCGGGAGCAGCGAGGAGGAGCTCGGGAGAAAACATGGCGACCAGCGAGGCCCGAGACCAGTCAGGAGCAGCGTGGTGAGACCGGTATAAAAACCGGAGAGAGGCGAGGCTTACCAACTCAGCAGCGGGGAGAGAGGTAAAAAGTAATCAGTGTGTGACCTCACCAGGGAGCAGGTAGGTGATTGGTTGGTGAGTATTTCTCTTTTTTCAATACAGGCTTGAATTCTGTGGTGTTAAATTTATGTGGTGTAGTGGGGATAGTTGGTAAATAAAGCGCCCTAGAGCATACCTGTAACTGGGGTATTGAACAAATTTTTAAAGAAATTAAAGGGGTAAGTCATGGCAGGAGAGTTCAGACCCGTGCTCTGCTCCTCCTGCTCTATGTGGGAAGTCAGGGATGCTGCCAGTGTCCCTGGTGACCATGTGTGCAGGAAATGCATCCAGCTGCAGCTACTTGTAGACCGCATTGCGGCGCTCGAGCTGCGGATGGATAATTTTGGAGCATGCGCGATGCTGAAAGGCTCGTGGATAACACGTTTAGCGAGTTGTGCACGCCTCAGGGTAGGGCAGCACAGGGGGTGACCATCAGGCGGAGCAACAAAGGCAGGCAGGTAGTGCAGGGAACCCCTGCGGACATCCCCCTTTCAAACAAGTATACCGCTTTGGATACTGTTGAGGGGGATGACTCACCAGGGGAAGGCAGCAGCGGCCAACTTCCTGGCACTGGGTGTGCTCCTGCTGCCCAGGAAGGGGGGAAAAAGAGTGGGAGAGCAATAGTGGTAGGGGATTCTATAGTAAGGGGAACAGATAGGCGTTTCTGTGGCCGTAGACGTGAATCCAGGATGGTTTGTTGCCTCCCTGGTGCCAGGGTCAAGGATGTCACTGAGCGGCTGCAGGGCATTCTGGAGGGGGAGGGAGAACAGCCAGTGGTCGTGGTCCACATTGGTACCAACGACATAGGTAAAAAGAGGGATGAGGTCCTGCAGCAAGAATTTAGGGAGCTAGGTGAAGGATTAAGGAGCAGGACCTCAAAGGTTGTAATCTCTGGATTACTCCCGGTGCCACGTGCTAGTAAGTATAGGAATAGGAAGATAGAACAGATGAATGCGTGGCTAAAGGGATGGTGCAAGGGGGAGGGCTTTAGTTTCCTGGATCACTGGGTCTGCTTCTGGGAAAGGTGGGACTTGTACAAGTCGGACGGTTTACACCTGAACCAGGGGGGAACCAATATCCTTGCGGGGAGGTTTGCTAGCACTGCTGGGGAGGGTTTAAACTAACTTGGCAGGGGGTTGGGGTACAGAGTGGAGCTATAGTAGGGGGTGATTTACGGCCAAATACAGAGGGAAAAACAAGTCAGCTGGGAAGGCAGAGCAAATATGTGAAGGCAAAAGAGAATATGGCAGGGCTGGAAGGCATTTATTTTAATGCAAGGAGTCTTGCAAATAAGGTGGATGAACTGAAGTTGTTGTTGAACACATGGGAGTACGATATTGTTGCTATCACGGAGACATGGTTGAGGGAGGGTCAGGACTGGCAGCTCAATATTCCGGGGTATAGAATCTTCAGGCGAGACAGAGGGGGGTGTAAAAGGGGAGGGGGTGTTGCAATATTAATTAAGGAGTCAATTACTGCTGTAAGGAGGGATGATATATTAGCAGGTTCCTCTAATGAGGCCATATGGGTAGAACTTAAAAACAAAAAGGGGGCAAGCACTTTGCTGGGAGTGTACTCTAGGCCCCCAAACAGTCAGGGGGAGATAGAGGAACAGATATGTAGGCAAATCTCCGGGAAGTGCGAAAATAATAGGGTAATAATAGTGGGGGATTTCAACTTCCCCAATATAAATTGGGACAGTCAGAGTGTGAAAGGCTTAGAGGGTGCAGAATTCTTAAAGTGCATCCAGGAGAGCTTTTTGAGCCAACATGTAGAAAGTCCTACAAGAGAGGGGGCGGTACTGGACCTAATTCTGGGGAATGTAGCCGGGCAAGTGGTGGAAGTGTCAGTAGGAGAGCATTTTGGCGACAGTGACCATAATTCAGTGAGATTTAAGGTGCTCATGGAAAAAGACAAAGACGGCCCGGAAATAAGGGTTCTAAATTGGGGGAAGGCCGATTTTAATATGATAAGGCAGGATCTGGCCAAAGTGGACTGGGAGCAGCTGCTTATAGGAAAATCCACATCAATACAGTGGGAGACTTTCAGAAGGGAAATAGAGAGAGTACAACGCCAACATGTTCCTGTAAAGGTCAAGGGTGGGACCAACAAGCAAAGGGAACCTTGGATGACAAGGGATATACAAAAATGCATTAGAAATAAGAGGGGGGCTTTTGGCAGTTACAAAAGACTAAAGACAGAAGAAGCACTAGAGGAGTATAAAAAGTGCAGGGGCATACTTAAAAAAGAAATTAGGAGGGCGAGGAGGGGCCATGAAATAACACTGGCGAGCAAAATAAAGGAAAATCCTAAGATGTTTTATAAGTATATTAAGGGCAAGAGGATAACCAGGGAAAGGGTAGGGCCCATTAGGGACCAAAGTGGCAATCTGTGTGTAGAGCCAGAGGATGTAGGCGGGGTTTTAAATGAATTTTTTGCATCTGTGTTCACTATGGAGAAAGACGATGCAGACATAGAAATCGGGCAAGGGGACTGTGACATACTTGAACATATTAGCATCGAGAGGGAGGAGGTGCTAGCGGTTTTAGCGGGCCAAAAAGTGGATAAATCCCCAGGCCCGGACGAGGTGTATCCCAGGCTGCCGTGGGAGGCAAGGGAGGAGATTGCAGGGGCTCTGACACTAATTTTCAGAACCTCTCTGGCCACAGGGGATGTACCAGAGGACTGGAGAACAGCTAACGTAGTACCATTATTCAAGAAGGGTAGCAGGGATAAACCAGGGAATTACAGGCCAGTGAGTCTAACATCTGTGGTGGGGAAATTATTGGAAAAAATTCTGAGGGACAAAATTAATCTCCACTTGGAGAGGCAAGGATTAATCGGGGATAGTCAGCATGGCTTTGTTAAGGGTAAATCATGTCTAACAAATCTGATCGAATTTTTCGAGGGGGTGACTAGTGGGGTGGATGAGGGAAATGCTGTGGATGTGGTGTACATGGACTTCAGTAAAGCTTTTGACAAAGTCCCGCATAGGAGACTGATCAAGAAGGTAAGAGCCCATGGGATCCAGGGTGCCTTGGCGCGTTGGATCCTAAACTGGCTGAGTGGCAGGAGGCAGAGGGTGATGGTCGAAGGTTGCTTTTGTGACTGGAAGCCTGTGTCCAGTGGGGTACCTCAGGGATCGGTGCTGGGTCCCTTATTGTTTGTGATCTACATAAATGATTTGGATGAAAATGTAAAAGGTATGATCAGTAAGTTCGCAGATGACACGAAAATTGGTGGGGTGGTAAATTGCGAGGAGGAAAGCCTCCGGCTACAGGACGATATAAACGGGTTGGTCAGATGGGCGGAAAAGTGGCAAATGGAATTTAACCCTGAAAAGTGCGAGGTGATGCATTTTGGACGGACAAATAAGGCAAGGGAATACACAATGAGTGGTAGGACCCTAGGAAGTACAGAGGGTCAGAGGGACCTTGGTGTACATGTACATAGATCCCTGAAGGCAGCGGAGCAGGTAGATAAGGTGGTTAAAAAGGCATATGGGATACTTGCCTTCATTAGCCGAGGCATAGAATATAAGAGCAGGGAGGTTATGATGGAGCTGTACAAAACGCTGGTGAGGCCACAGCTGGAGTACTGTGTGCAGTTCTGGTCGCCTCACTATAGGAAGGATGTGATTGCTTTGGAGAGGGTGCAGAGAAGATTCACCAGGATGCTACCTGGGATGGAGCGCCTCAGCTATGAAGAGAGGCTGGACAGGCTGGAGTTGTTTTCCTTGGAGCAGAGAAGGCTGAGGGGGGACCTGATTGAGGTGTACAAAATAATGAGGGGCATAGATAAGGTAGATAAAGAGGAACTTTTCCCCTTAGTGGGGGGGTCAATAACAAGGGGGCATAGATTCAGGGTAAGGGGCAGGAGATTTAGAGGGGATTTGAGGAGGAACTTTTTCACCCAGAGGGTGGTTGGAATGTGGAACTCAATGACTGAAAGGGTGGTGGAGGCAGGAACCCTCACAACATTCAAGAAGCATTTGGATGAGCACTTGAAATGCCATTGCATACAAGGCTATGGACCAAATGCTGGAAAATGGGATTAGACTGGACAGGGATGGATGGGCGGCGCAGACACGATGGGCCGAAGGGCCTCTTTCTGTGCTGTAAAACTCTATGACTCTATGACTCTATATAAAGCAGTTATTTTAGACCAGAGACCTCGTTAAAGCTCATATATTGCTCAAAGGCATCAATCTATGAATATGACATTAAATGTGTTTAAATACAGTGGGGGGATTTAAAGCAGATTCGGGGCCAGTGCTTTCCAAGGTGATCTTACCTGTGGTTCTCTTGCCTCTCTCCCCGCTTCCTCCCACATGCTGCCAGTTTTTATACCTTGTTTTAAATCTGCTGCTCTGGGCCAGTGCATTCCATATTCTCACAAACTTTCTACAAATACCCTTTCACTGCTTGACTTCTCTGTTTATTAGTTATGCGGTGCCGAGGGTTTTTTGAGGGCATGTTGTTATGAAAAAAGTAGAAATAATTTTAATATATATAAATGAGTTTGCCTGTCTGTCTGTCTGTGTGGGAAGGAGAGAGAGAGAGAGAGGGAAAGAGAGAGAGAGAGGGAAGGAGAGAG